>NC_052126.1:1334405-1508684 GCF_012273895.1 Zerene cesonia | reverse complement strand
GACAGATTCGAAATTCAAATGTAATATTTTTTTATAATTAAGTGTAACAGTATTTATGGCCAGACTAAGTATATATCAGTGAAATATGCTATCAAATAAAATGATAAAACTTATTGATATGTTTCCTTAAATAAATTTAAAAATGAACATTTTAAGATTATCAAGGTCGGCCCAAATCGTGTAACCTTTACTTATCCTAGTATGGATGTATAACTTTATTTAAGGGCCACGTACTTTTCTGAAACTGTTTCTATTCTTGTGGTGAGAACATTTTTACCATATGAAAAGGCACAGGCTGTATAATGTTTTAATTTTGTAGAAAATAGCTTTTTTGTTGAAGTATCATTTTATTTAACAATCATTAATTTTTTAAGGAAGTGAAGTCAGATTATATACATCTGTCTCACTGATTGATTTTTTTTTATGACAAGTAAGGGAATGGAACCCAGGACCCCTCGGTTCGACGCTCACGCTTTAACCACTGTACCGAGGAGACCGTTAATTTTTTAAGATATTGTTAAAGAAAATCCATTGTGAGGAAAACGGCATTTTCAAGCAAAAATTCGATGTCATATGTTACGTCAACCCGCATTCGGCCAGCGTGATGGACCATGTTTTGAATTATATTCTGAGCTGGCGTGTGATGCTGAGAAACCTGTGTTTTCAACTAAGTAATTAACTTTAACCAAGTGTTTTCCTCCAGTGATAATTTTCGTGCGATAATTTTAGTATTCTCAATTATGTTTTAATATATATATTTTACATGAGAGATTATATTTGACATGAGAATCTATGCACAGTTGTATTAGCAGGGGTCACTGACATCGTTCCGCGGTCGAAAATCTTCGGTTGCAATCTTAAAATGTCACTTCTGACATAATTTATTACGACTATAAAACTCTGTGAGCAAATTTCAGAATTAGTTGGCATTTATAGAATTTTTTAGAAACACTTCTATTGAAAGGATATTTGATGCTCTAATAGTTGCTAGGTGCCACTCTTTTTTAATTAATAACTAGCTGCGCCCTGTGATTTCACCCGCGTAAATCTGTATCCCGTAGGAATATCGCGCTAAAGTTGCCTATGTGTTATTCCACCTACCTATGTATCAAATTTATTGTAATCGGTTCAGTAGTTTTTGCGTGAAAGTATAAGAAACATCCATACATACATACATCCATCCATACTGAAAAACTTTCCACCACATTTATTTGGTAAATCACGTTATATCTTTGTAAAAATAAATTTCATAATAATACATATAACATAATACTATATACTAGGTAATACCTATATTCTCTCAAACTTACTGACTAATAAGAGCTCTCAATGAAATCTATGGGCTCCTGAAATAGTTATTGTATTTTAGGGTTATTCATAAATTAGATTTTAAAATGTTAATAAACAACAGTTGATTCAATTGTGTGTGTGAGTGTGTGATGTTTGTTAGAAGAAATGGTGAATAAATATGTGTGTGTGAGTGGATGTTTTAGCGATGTGTTCAGGCATTTGCATAGTGCACCTATTTCTTGACTGGCCGAAATTCTCGAGTTACTATAATTACTTTGCAACATCGCTATATTACTTTTATTATTGAAGAGACCTATAAATAACATCTTGTTTAGTGTTTACCCCCCACTGATAAACTCCCACAGCTAAACAAATAAGGAAAATTTGTGATTTTATTACCTGTTGCTTGATAATATTTCGATTTAAGAAATAAGTGCAAGTCTAAACATATTTTCATTTTCTATATTAATAATTATAATGATGTTTTTGCTTTAAACGCGTTCTCCGGAACTACTAAACCGAACTACTAAACTTACAAAAATTCTTTCCATGCTGGATATGTATGTGATCCTTGAATGTTACAGAGCATTTATTAATCTGTAATTGTAAGGGCCAATTAAACATAATTTAATTTTTATTCCTACATAGAGAGCGCCTTAAAGAACTTTGAATCGTGACGATGCCAATAAAACGATAATAAGCATCATTAGTAGAATTACATAATTTCTGAAGTACTTTACATTATTTCATAAATAAGTTAACGCAAAGTAAAGATAACGCATAATAATAGATGAAATCGCCAAAGAACTGCGCACCCTCTAAATTGGAAACTAGCAATTAAAATGTAAAATTTATATTATTTTAAAAGAGCAACTACAGAGTTCCTTGCCGGCTCTTCTCTGTAGAAACTGCCTTCCGAACCGGTGGTAAGTGTTATAACTGTGTAATATGACGATTCAAAAGTGCTTCTATAAGAAGTCTAGTTGAATGAATTAATGTTTGAGTTTGAGTTTGAGCAAGATATATCGGTCATAATTGATTTTTCAACCGACTCCAAAACAAGTAAGACGTAATCAATTTGTCTGTACTTTTTGGCTTATTACCTCAGAACTTGAATGCCATAAAAAAAATCATTTAGTAGGTACCTACATACAACCTAAAAACAACTACATACACAATACACGATTAGTACTTCTTACAACAACAATAATTAATTTAATTTTCCTTTAAAACTATATTGTGGTATGTATTTTACCATGTTTATATCAAGAAAATTTAGATTCATAGAATAGACAAAATGAACGGTACACCCAAATTGAATTTAAATTATTATAGGATACGTAGGTAGTTTACGAGCAACCCTACTGTGACAGACAAATTTAATTTAATCAAGCCTACTATTCTAGTATAAATTATCATTCATTAATGTTTTTATGAAACGGAATTCAATGCATGTCGATATATTTGAAACTTGTTAATTGCGATGTGTTGAATCATTATCCAGCTATCGCTATAGATACAATATAAAAATATAAAATTACGTATTACGTATATTATAAATTTACGTATATATAAGTAAATTGGGACTACTCAAACGCCTCCTATTTGTTAAAAAGTAAGTTTAAGTCGATAAAACACGAACATGACATTTTCTAAAAAAGATTCCTAGCTAGATCGATTTATCGCCCCCGAAACCCCCTATATACTAAATTTCATGAAAATCGTTTGAGCCGATTCCGAGATTCCAATTATATATATATATACAAGAATTGCTCGTTTAAAGATATAAGATATGTCATGATCAACGTTCGTAATACGAAGGAAATGGGAAACCCATTTCCGTTTGGTTATGTTACTCTATAACTCAGTGGATTTCCAACAGATTCATGTGATTATTTTGTGTCTGATAGGAAATTATTGTCATTGAGTCCCAATCTAGAATTTGGAACGTTTTGTGGAACGTCCCTCTGCAGAAACCTCGGTGATCCTCCTCTAGGAAATAATAAAAAATCCGCAATTGGTCAGCGTGGTGGATTATAGCCTCTACGAGCTGACGATGGTATATGTGTATTTGATCTTAAAATAAATTCTGCCCAATCACTAATAAATCTATACAAATTGTAAAACTGTAATTTATACATTGATGACTATGAGCAAATAATCTAAGATTAAGTCTTAATTATCTTAAGTCAGTATATCAGTATTCTAATGTGGAAGTCGAGCACGCTTCGGCATGAGTTGGGCCAGCTCACACCGGCGAAGTACCACACCCTAACGGAAAACCGGTGTAAAATAGTGGCATGTTACTGTGTTTGGAACGGTGAGTGGGGGAGCCGGAGGACCGTTTCCTTTTCCTCATCTTTCCCAGTCCATTCCTTCTTTCCAATTCTTAATCTTTTCCTTAATCCCTTAAAAGCGGGCAGCGCATTTGCAGAGACACTACCTATACGAATGTTCATGGTCGGTGGTGATCGCTCACTATCAAGCGAACCACCAGCACAGTTGCCCGCTACGACTAAATAACATACAATGGTACTATATACTTACCCAAAGGCATGACATGTCCAAAATCATTGCCGTCCCCAATGCCTGTACAGTTCCACCTGTAGCCTCCTAATTGTGAGCGACATTCGGCATACGCCATCCTGCGGGAATAATAAATATTTGAATATTTTTAGTAGATTGAAATTATAACTTTAAAAAAATTAAATTGCCAAATGCCGTTGCAGTATACATAAACTAAATTTAGCAATGAGCTAGTCACACTATCACACTAATATTATAAATGCGAAAGTTAATTTGTTTGGATGATTGTCCGTCAATCACGCTGACACTACTGAACGGATTTTGATAAATTTTGGTATACAGACTGGGTATGAGCTGAGTTGAGTGATAAGATATTTTTTATCCCGATAAAATGCTCCCTAGGCATAAAACAGGAATCTTGGTACTGTGGCGAAGCCGAGACGAGTGTCTAGTATAACAATAAATGTCAAACACTTAATACCTCAATCCATCTCCTACAGCGGCGATGGCGGCAGGCGAAGACCGGCACATGGCTCTCTGCTTGTCCGTCAAGCCAGCCACCCGGGCGCACACCAAGTGCGCTCCTAGCGACACGCCGCCACACAGGATGCTTCTGGTTACGACAATTGTTGGAAAATAAATAAACAAATAAAAAAAACAAAACTCATTGAGATTTTCTAATAGTGAAAGACGATTTGTATGTAAGGAACTAAGGTACAGTTGCTTTAATTTGTTTAGCAAAGCATTTCTATGGCCGAGAGGCTAGGATTTGCTACGGTTTGGCAAAATGAGGTGGGTGCGAGTCCAGCCTCGTGATCAAATTATTTCGATTCTTCAAAATTTAATAGTCTTTTTCGTCATGGCAATTATGTCAAGCATTAAAACGTGTAGGAAAAACTTGATGTAAGCAAAATATATATCAGATAATGTTTGTGATTACAATATCTTTACGAGTATTGATTTAATGGTAGATAGGTAATTCAGGAAAAGTTTAAAGAGAGTATAAGAAATATATCAAAGTATATATAGCTTTACATTGATTCATTTAAGTTTACATGATAAGATATCATGACCATAGTTTCTTACCGAAATATTTGGTAACATTTTTAATTTTTTTGGTTTTGTATTGAAAACAATAAATCTGTGCGTATTTAAATGGGTTAAGTTATCACACAGTTAATAATGTGATTTTTGTTTTCTTTATAGATTAGTAAGTATTGTAAACAATTTTTAAATACATTAAAAAATGCTTTATTGTTACATTCACACCAGAAAAAATAATAAGCTGTAGACACCAGAAGGTATTAATTATACAAATCTTTGTGACAATTATACACATTCTCATATATTTACATATGACGTTGCATTTTAACTGCAACGAAATTTCGTTTAAATTTCTTCACAATTCATTCGAATAAGTACCACATTCGCGTGGGCTTAGTTTAGCTGTAGCATTGATTAAGATGTCTTTGTTAATTCTAACAATTAACGTTTCACTGCGACATGGGCAATTCACACAACGCCTACTGAAAGTATGAAGAAGGTTTTTTTTTACGTCAAGCGAAAGACAAATAGAGTATTTAGTTATGCTTTTACGAATATTTGGAAATATATAACGTGAATAAAATATAGCGATAAATAACGACATAAGAAAAATATGGTCTAAAATATTTGTAATTTACTGTATAAAAAGAAGTTATAATTTATAGATGTAATATTAAAAAAGGAAAGAACCAATTTTAAATAAAATTACCATTTCAATAATCTGTTTTAAAAGGTAATAAATACCTAGTATAGTATTATGTTATCTGTGGTAATCCTTAGGAACCTGCTTATTGGTGGTGACTTTAGGTTGCTCTTGCATGGGAGACAATCATATAAGCGTGTTTATTTGTTATATACAGGGTATATGTAAGTAAATTATTCAATCAATACTTAATAATACTTAAACTCAAGAAATTATTGTATTATCGCCGATCCTTGATAAGCGCATAAAATTTTTATTAAATCTGTCTGTTTAAAGCTAGTTAAAATCATGTCGGTTACATACAGGTGAAGCTATTTTTTTATTGTCATAGCGGGCAACTGAGCTGGTGGTTCGCCTGATGATAAGCGATCACCACCGCCGCAAAGGATTGAAGACTAGCAACAAGGACTGGGAAGAGTGAGGAAAAGGAAACGGGCTTCCAGCTCCCCCCCTCACTGTACGAAACACAGTAGCATGCTATTATTAATTCACGCCGGTTTTCTGTGGAGGTGTGGTACTTCACCAGTGCAAGCTGGCCCAATTCGTGCCGAAGCATGCTCAACTCCCATATTCGTAATAATATAAGTACGTTGAATAATATACTGGAACGGAAATATGCACCCCAATAATTTAGGCCAATATATATCTATAAAAATGTACCTATATTATGACAGATGATACAGTAATAACCGGAAGTTCCATTGTAGTTTTGCGAACGGAACTGCGCTTAGCATTGTCTCTGTAATGAGATTTGTGCTTATTGACTGCGAAATTCACATTCACGTGATAGTACAGGAGCTGGCTGTGGAAACGCTTGATCATCTATTGTTTAACAAAAATTACTATGATACATGTTTACATTTTTTATATAATATTTGGTTATGTTATTAAAAATTTTCATAAAAAAATACAGTACAATCAGAAGTCGACGACGGTAAGTTTTCTGAAAGATGGTTCTATTGTTAAAAAATGTACCAATTTTATTTATTCATTATTTTAAATTTAAACAATACAACTAATTTTTAAGATCTTTACAATGTTAAACTTCCTGTCGACGCTATAACTGATGTATTAACCTGCGAATATCAACTTATAAATAAAAAAACCCGTACTGATGATAATCTCTTTTTCTTTCGTTCGATCTGAGATATCTTTTTTATATATCTCTAATGTATTAGTGTACGAAATGACATTATCATTTAGTAATAATCTCGTACAAACAATCAGGGTAAGACATAACTAGGTGAATAATAAAAAAATTATCTGCCTCGCTGGACAGAAATCGGATTTGACCTGTAGTTGTTTTTAAAGAGCAGATAACAAAAGATACGTGTAACAACCACCAGCTCCCATACCACACAGTGGTCAATATGCATTGTTATGAAGTTATCTAGTTCAAGTCACAGTTAGTAATGAATGTCACATTAACAGTCAATGGGAGCAATTGTTGAATTCAAATACACTACCGTTTATTCAAATTATTGCGAATGACATTTGGATTTAAATTATCAGAGATTTAAATTGCATACGATGGCTGGATACCTTAATGAGCTCCCCAGAGAATACTCATATAAAATATATCATCATTACGGGTTTTTTATTTATAAATATAAAATGGAAAGTAATTTTGTTTGTTTCTGTGTTCCAAGTAATCAAAACAATTAGACTGGTTATGATCGTTGACAGTTATATATTATGCGATTAATGCATTCCATTATGTTCGCTACAGCATAAGATGTGTTTATTCTAAAACAAGATGGCGTAATTTTAAACGTTCCTTATTTGAAGTGCCCTTCAAATAACGAACGTTTAACAACAGATTTTTCAGGTTTTCTTCACAATTATTAACTTTTTTTTTATTGGAGATAGGCAGACGTTTGACCGCAGTCCCACCTGATGGGAAGCGGAGACGCGGTCTATGGTAGTAAGTCACGTCTACCTAGACAGTGCCCATTTACTCGTCTCTTAAATGTATATTGTAGTTCTCTGGGAAGACAGACGGCGGCAGGAATATAAATAAATGTCGGTTTACTTACAAAATTCTTTACAAATGAGCAGCCAAGACTCTTATACTTTTTTAGTCCACAGTAACTATTACTATTTTATGTAGTTAAGTAATTTCAGATAAATCAACCGTCAAATTATTGCAGTCCAGTTCATTTAACTATTAATAACTTAAAGATCTTCAGTCAAAGATAATGAACTATCCATATAAGATTAATGGTTTAGAGTAATTTATTTCGGAGTAGGTTAATGGTATACAGTTATTCGTAATTAAAATAGCGTAGATGATTTTTGCTTTCTCTCTCAAATGTTTACGTAGGGCTTACCTCCTATCCTACTAATCCTACTAATCCTACTAATCCTACTAATATTATAAATTCGAAAGTTTGTAAGGATGTGTGTGTGTTTATTGCTCTTTCACGCAAAAACTACTGAACCGATTGCAATGAAGTTTGGTACGTAGACAGCTGGACAACTGGAATAACATATAGGCAATTTTTTATCCCGATATTCCTACGGGATACAGACTTACGCGGGTGAAACCGCGGGGCGCAGCTAATTTTAAAAATGAAGCGGAAAGAATGTTAGTTGAAATTCGTTTTTTTTAATAAAATCATGGACTACGGCGAAAATACTATATGACTAAAGATAAACAAATCTCTATAAGTTTTAGTTACACCGTTATTAGGAAATAGAAGTCATGGAACATAGTGTCATAATGAGCCAAATTGAATGGTTGTTACTTATTCTGTGTGCATTGATCAAGAAAATTTAATTAAGAATTCTCTGATCCTATTATTAATTATCATTAATTAACGATTATACACATGCCAGTACTACTAGTATGAGTGTTTTCAGTATTATGAGAATTACTCAATTAGGTACTTAAACGAACTTAATTGAAAATGCCTTACGTAATTTTGGACAGGAGCTGATTCTTTTACGCTGCTAAACCGCTAACAGAGGATAGCCAATAATCATCGCAAGGGAAATGTGTTTTCAACGAAAAATCGCCTCGATATAGGTCTCTCTGTTTGAGAGCTACAATGTCCATACACCGACGTCAAACTTAGAAAAACATCGCTTGGAAAGGAAAATGAAATAAAATGAAATTACTTGGAAATTAAATCAAATAAAAATCTTTGCGTTGGAAGTTAAATAAGAAAACCTTTCAACTTTTTCTCTCATTTACTATAGTCCAAGTCATCCATAACGCTTAACTAAAGCTTTCTATAAAATAAATCGTATTAACGATAACAGTTTTTACCAGAATGAGATAAATAGCAGGAAACATAATTTCTCTCAATCTATAACGAATACATCTTTCAAACCGGTGTTACCCACTCGAAGCCTGTCCGTCCGTTCTGATACTTGTATGAATTATATTTACGATAAAGTAAAGTAGTATTGGCAATTGACTTTGTGGAATAAAGCTATTCTAATCGTGAAACAGACTAAACAGTTCAGTTTTTATAATAAACGAGCTGTTGCCCGCAGCTTCGTAAAGGCGATTTTATGAAATTTTCATCCCCTTGGGGAATTTATCATTATCCTTTCTTAGGATCCCCTAACGTCTACCTACGTCACATCATTTATTTTTTTGGCTTGTTCGTTGATAGATTATAGAGATCAGTCAGTCAGTCAGTCAGTCACCATTTAGTTATATATATTAAGATAAATATCATTAAAAAAACGCTTTATTGACAGAATTGTAATACTGGATTGTTATTGAAATTAAAATACTGGATCCCAATTGCTTGTACAATCCGTAAGGAAATGTGTATAAATATTTTAGAAAGAGCTGAATGTCGCTTATACGCGTTTCAAGTTTTTTTATATCATTAACTCGCTTTCCAAATTGCTTCGCGTAGTCGAAAGAAAAGAGTCGTAGACACAGTATGTCCTTTCTTAGGTCTCGAACTATCTCTGTACCAAATATCATCCTAATCGGTTTAGCCGATCTTATGTTATAGATAGTGTAACTAACACGACTTTTTTATTTAAATGTAGATAATATGTATAGGTTATGATTTGAAAATTTGAAAGGTTTTCACAACTGGCAAGCAGGTATACCTAACTTAATATAATTAGATGTATATTCAAATATACATCTCAATATGCTAAAAATACACTACACGTGTATATACACTAATAATATTGATTAATGAAACTAAAATTAATAGTCTGTGCTATTAATATTGGTTTTAAAATGAAATATGTATGTAGCCAGTCTGCCCACGCGAAGGGCCAATTAATTTGTGATTTATTGACTGAAAATTGATTTTATTTATTGTACGTGATAATTGAAATGAATATTTTAAAGTTTTAGCAATATTTGAGAACTTGGTGAATGTATAATGACAAGAACGACATTTTTCTAATAATTATAAGCAACTAGCTATTCGCCCCGGCTTCGCTTGCACCGGCCACCCTATTACCACTCAGGGATTACGTTTATATCCAACGGTGGAAAAAATGTTGAAATCGATCCTGTAATTTCTGAGATCAGCGCGACAAACAAAACAAAGAGACTTAATTGTTATATTAATATATATAATATTAATAAATATTATTCGTATAGATATATTAGAATAAGTATTAGATTTGTAGGTAAAATGTATTAAAATATATAATTCTCATTTTAATCCGATTTCTAAGTAAGCGTAATCAACATTAGACCCTGCAGTGTAAACATTATTATATGGGACTAGCTTTTGCCCGCGGCTTCGCATGCGTTAATTCGGAATAGTTAAATAGATCTCATCATACATATAAACCTCCCCTTTTAAATCACTCTATCTATTAAAAAAAACCATCAAAGTCCGTTGCGTAGTTTTAAAGATTTAAGCATACATAGGGACATGGTTGTTTCACTGCTGGAACACAGCCCTTCTATGATGGTTCAGGATATAATCCACCACGCTGGCCAAGTGCGGGTTGACAGATGAATGACAAGTCATTGAACTTTTGATTCTTAGATGTTATGTTGGTTTTCTCACGATGTTTTCCTTCACCGTTTCGAGTCATGATGATGTGATTAATGCACATATTTAAAAAATCAATTTCTGATTTTTACGCTCGTTCAATCTCGAACCCCCGAACGTTTCAAGTCCGAGGTCCAAACCACTGAGCCACCACGGCTCAATTAACTATAATAGAAGAGTAATATTTCAAAGAACTCCAGTAGCAATTGAAGTGTAAACTGTATAAAGTGACAGCGGTTGACAGACGATCCTTCTACCACAGATAACATAAACTTTATGTAATCGTTTTGTTTTGATTGAAGTTGTTTAGAGCGAATTTACGGTAAATAAGGGCTATTCGGCAATATTTCATGTAGAATATAAATTACAAATATTTTTTTATGTCTCGTGCATAATGAAAAATAAGTAGTTCTTTAAAATAAAAATAAAAAAAAAAACAATAAAGTGCGCCCAAAACTATTGAAGGCCTGCACCAATGTCATTCTTTTCTTGTGTCATTATTGTTTGGACAAATAATGACAGTATTGATATTGATTGTTTCGCGCTATATCACAACTTGATTACTTTTTAATTCGCTCTTATTAGCTTCACCTGTGTGTGTGTATCACAGATAAAATAACACTATACGAGAAATTTGTGTACCGACTCCTTTAGACTCGATTTTGACCCACTTTAAACGGACAGAATTAATTCAAATTTTGTACACTTATCAAGGATCGGTGACAATACAATAATTTCATTTCCTGAGTTTCTCGTTTTATCCTGATTAAAATTGCCAGGACATATAATTCTCAAATATCTACTCTGTATAACAAAAAAAAAAAAAAAAATAGAAAATTTAGTTGATTCAAACATTAAAGTGTGTTTAAACTATATTTATATTCTGTTACAAAATTATTTCGTAAAATTCTCCTGGTAAAAAAAAAATATAACATTATTAATATGGATGACAAAACAATGTCCGACTAAGTACATTCTTTAGATTTTTCAGTAGAGTTTTTGTGTTGCGATAAAAAGTCGCAGTATCGATTTAGTGGCTTTTAATCAAAATGTTTAGTGCTGCCGAATCGTAAAATTTTAATGTTCCCAAATGCGATTTGGACTAATGAAATTTCGTTAATGTTTGTTGTCTTTGACGGTAATTTTATGAAACATATAAATTTAAGGGCTTGTTAAATTACTCTAAGCGATAAATAAGATGATTAAAATTTATCTACCGATGCCTTGTTGTAGTTTTTTTATTAGGTAATTGCTACAACCCTTACTTCTTGTTACATAATATTGCTATGTTTGCTGTCAAATTAATACTTGAAATGAGACTGTTATTATTTGGTGAGTCCAGAGACAATATGAATTATTAGTAAAATTACAGATTATATAATACCCTATTAGTCCTATCCTACTTAACATGTGTTTGTGAGGATGCATTTGTTACTCTTTTACGTAAAACTACTTAACCCATTGCTATGAAATTTGGTACGTAGATAGGTGGTCAAATGGAATAACACATAGGCAACATTTTACCCCGATATTCCAACGGGATAAAGACATGAGCGGGTGAAACCGCGGGGCGCAGCTAGTAGTAAAATAAAGGGAAAAGTAGTAATTTTCGTTAGCAATTTTAGACTATAGTTTTTATTGGATGTATGAATAACGCAGTTTTGCTTTTAAAATTTTATTTTTATAACAAATCAGATTAAGATGTAGCTTAATGATCTCTCTAACACATTAATGATCTATTATTTACCTTATTTTAATTTGAAAGCCTGCTATGTACGTCTTTTTTCTATTTTCATTTGTTATCGTGCACAATCAGTGATTTCATTTATTCATTTATAATTTGAATAAAAGTTACAAAAGTTTTAAAGTCCGTTAATTTATGTTAAAAAGTTAAATAAATAAAATGTCTAGAAAACGTTAATAAGAAAGCATATTTACACATATAAGGCACATAAATTAATGTACTGCAAAAATTAAACCAATTCTCTATTCTTACAAAATTCTTTACTCCTAAGAAAGTCCTTAAAATGTTCCCTAAAAAAAAAAAACAAACAACGATACGGTACGTCATCAATGAAAAATCTATAAAACGATATAAACCATCACTAATAGTCCAAAACAAGTGATAAATAAAACGGTACGTATTACCGAAGTAATCGTAAATTATATCATCACTGAACTAATGTGTATGTAATTTGTACTCGCTGCGTGTTTTAACATAAATCAATGGGGAGTTATTTTAATGAGATTCGATAATTCCTATGTATCTAACGATAATATATCGCATTCGACTAATACATTCCGTTTTTTGTTGTGTTCCGCTTGGCGTCATGAGTTGTTAATTCTTGTTTTACTGAACCGATGAAGTAAAGTGAGTGTTATTAAATCAAATCCACATTGAAATGTATTAATATGTATGGGAATAGACAATAAACCTAAATATTTTAATTTTCCTTCATGAATATAAAATTATTAGGCTCATAAATTATTTGCAAATACTTATTTATTTTTATTTTTAAGGACTAAAATATTATAACAATTTATAACTATATAAAGTAAGAAATATCAAATAAAAGTACTTACAAAAATATGAACAATTATTTAATAAACAAATAATAACAATAATCGATTAATCCAATAACATATTAGATGAAATTGCAACATTTGCTTGAATCACCTTAATTTTATTCAAGTCATACTGGGTTATTCTTAATTGAAGTATAATGACATGGCATTGACCAATATAAGAACCAAATCAGAACTTAACACTGGTACAAAGCGGTACAGACCTTTCTTACGTAACAATTTTAATAGGAATTCGATTCCACGTGGTCCCATCTTGTCGAGACCACCTAGATTCCATTGTATTCTTAATATTTCTTCCATTTTCAAATTCCTAGGCTATGTGGCTACGCTCTTGCCTTTTTACGACGGGTTTAACAAAAGACAAGGAATTTTGTTTATTTCATCGACGACATAAAACGAGGAAAACATGGTTCCCTGATCTCAATAATACACGTTAATAATACATTATCAGACCAATTAAAATAAGAAAACCACACAATATGTCAAATATAATCGTACATGTCCATTATTTATTTTTGATTGTTTGATTTTTCATTATGATCTTGAATTTCGAATTTCGAATAGAAATACGAAAATATTAAAAACAGAAAAAAAACAAAATCGCTATATGAGGTCTGTACTATGAGCACAGATAACACATACATATTACGAGTTATGGAATGTAACACTTTTACACTGGAGAATAACGGAGATTGTGTGTTTAGTTGGTACAAATGTTTTGATATTTTTAAACGAACTATACAAAACATAATTTGTGAACCGATATACAACGTAGTAAGGCGATGTATCTTAGTTAATAAATATTGTTATAGTTACACTTTTATATTAGATCATACTTTTTCTAGTTACATACAAACGTACCACAAATCCACGCCGCTCATTAGAGAACAAAAAAACGCAACCCAATACTCGTTAACAATATAACATTACTAACGACCGGACGGACAAAGCGACACGCCTCGTGGACTGTGTATTCATTAAGATGTGTCCTGCACGCTCTATTTTACCTTTGTTTCAATGTACCGAATTACGGCTAGGCTTTTTAATAGTTGGAAAAATTGTTTATCTGTAATCAAAAAGTTGATTATCTGTGACTATAATTTTTTTATCTATAGTCAGTATAAATTGGACTTTTTTTTATCTATGGCGAATATAGTGTGCAGCTTCTGTAAATATAGAGTTCAATTTAATGTTCTGATTTAATAAACAAAAACGTTATAATTTCAAATGAAAATCCCGCGCATTTTGACAGTTGCAATTAATGATATAAAGAGTATATTTTAATTATAGATAGTTACACGAATAAATATAAAACTTTCTTTAAATAACACGAATTTTTTGGTATCTCAAATCGAATAATTAAATTTATTCTGTAAGGTTTATCACACCTCAATAACATAAATTAATATTGTAAGTGTGATAAAGCCTTAAACGTATTCGAAGTAATTTATCTCGGGAACATTTTATTACTTTCAAATATGACTGGTAATAACATAATCTGTACAGATAATGCGTTCGTAGAGATAACAAACATTTGGTATTTAAATATAGCGTCGAACGGTAGTTTAAATTCGATTTTCTATTCTACTGATTCTCCTATGTATCCGACTGCGCGTATTGCGATGAATTAAAGTTTCGGCAAATTTGCATTACAATACAATAAATGTAACATAACCTAACAATGTGCTTTCATGCGGTAGGACGCTAAACTTTAAGTAAAACAAATTATAGATTTGAATTATTGCACTCCTTAGAAATTTATTGTGCCCCTATTACTTACTTTTCACATCCAAATCATAGAAACACTTATCTGAATACTGGTAAAGTTTCTGCCCTTCTGGTAATCATGCGAACGTTGTTACTTGGTAATTAATTTTACTGATACACCTTTAGTAGTTAAATAAACAAAAAAAAAAAATTATTACGATCCAAAGGTTGTACACACCTAACTCGGACAGTTTATTAAGTTATCAGTTTCTAGTGTAATATAAGGAAAATTATTAAGGATTAAGAGGGTATCTATCGAACGAATCCTATTATTATAAGATGACGTGTCTAAATTATAATATTTAATCAGGTTTTGGACCGATAACTTTAAGGTTGTGTATTCTTATTTGATTATAGGGATGGTCCTTCCAAAATGTTATATAATGTACGTGTTAGAATATTAAAATTCTTTGATGTTTTCTATTGATGATATTATATATTTGCTGTGGTCCTAATATTTATTATAAATATATAATAATAAATGCAATAGCATATTATCTTGATGATACTTATAAAGATTCACAAGTAGCTTATTCCGATATTATTGTATATACATATATTATACACAGTAATACTTTCAAATGTGTAAAAAGTGAAAACAATGTAGCAGTAAAAGAATATGTAATTTTCAAATAAGAAAGAGGGAACTCTCCTACTACAGGTTTTTTAACTTATCAGAGGAGTTCCAAGTATATGTAACCACACACCCAGGCTGTCTTTAAATAAATTGTTTAAAAATATAACAATAACAAATTAGTTCATAAAAAGTTGTGTGATGTAACTGTTTATAATGTTATGTAAAACAAGTTTGGTTTCATTTCAAGTTAATTATTTTTTATTTTCTGGTTAAGATATCTTGCTATCTCTCGTACGGAAAGCATATCATTATATGCGACTGAAAGTAAAGTTAAATAGAATTCATAATATATTCTATTCAAGTCAGTTATTCAGACAGCATTTCGCACGATTATATAGCAATTGATATAGGTTTATCTAAATTATTTGACAAGTTATTGTAATCTGTATAATAATACTGCGATATTTATGCATCCTCCAGTACTGAGAATGTTTAATTCAGTAAAGGTTATGTTTTGGAATTCAATATTAATTTAAAGATATGATCATTGTTTACGAATTATTCACGATTATAATATTAATTTTGTATTGACTCGCATTGTATATTATAGGCATTGTTAATTATATGTTTTGATATCATTCACATTTTGGAAATAAAGCAAAATTTTTACTCAACTGAATCAAGGAAGAAAGTGTTTTTCATGCGCATAAAACCGAAAGAGAAGAAATTCGAATGCTGAGACGGGATCACTTGTAGTCGAGAGGTTGGTGTTGCTACGGTTTGGCAAAGGACGCGGGTTCGAATCCCGCCTCGTGATCGAATATTTCTTAAAAAATTGTGACTTATAAAGCATTTCAATGCTATAAAACATACATTAAATACCGAATGCTATTAAAAGTTATATCTGGAATATCTAAAGGTTACACTAAAGTAACGGTGATAGCACTCTTCATTTCAGAGATAAATTGATCAATATAAAGGTCCAACAAGGAATTCCTTTAAGTGGCTGAAAATCAGCTGCGCATTATATCCAGCAAAAAAACTAGCCGGAGGCCCGTTCCCTTTTCCTCACCCGTCCTAGTCCATTCCTTCTTTCCAGTCGTTAATCCTTTCCTTTCCCTTACCCCATAAAAGCGGGCAGCGCATTCACGGAGGTAACCTTTGCGAATGTTTATGGGCGGTGGTGATCGCTTACCATCAGGCGAACCACCAGCTCCGCTGCCCGCTGTGACATAAAAAAAAAAAAAAAAAATGCTGGGTAGCATCGCACCACACCAATTAAGTAGTAATTATAAGGCCACCTTTTTATTATCTTGTTGTAGTTTCTATTAGAGTAGAATAGAGTAGAAATTGACTGTTATTCTTTTAATCTTTATTTATATAGGCAATGTATTGTGATATAAACATCCATCTACAGAAGTATAGATAAGTGAAGGTGATATTACTCTCAGATCTATTACAAATACGGCTGGTCATCCGGTACGTGTACATAGAGTAATTGTAGTTATTATCGTATTACAAGGTAGATCTGTCGAATGCATGTTTGATATGAGATGAGAAATATAGGTGAAAGTCGTTGGGATGAGAAGGTCAAATTGAGAGCATCGTATAAACTGCTATTATAATGTGTTGTGGAAACAGAAATAGGGCTACGTTATTCTGTGATTATGTAAATTAAATATAGTATGTTTTTATCAAGATATTGAACAAGTTTTCAACTTCTAAATAAATAATACAGCGATTGTGTAACATATTCATCTATAATTATTATTTTATATATAACACTAGCTTTCCGCCCGCGGCTTCGCCCGCGTGGTATTCGGTTATATTGCTTTCATCTCCCTATTTCAACTCCTTATATAAATATAATCTATAGCTGTGAATGACATTGACATTTGTTACTCGCGTTTTTTAAAATATGCAAAATTAAATGTACATTTTTCAATATTTCTGAGAGATTTTCTTAATATTTTTTTCCGTAAGAACGTTCTCATAATAATAACAAATACAACAAAAAAAGTATTTGTGAAATCGGTCCAGCCATTCACGCGTGATGCCGTGACCAAGGAAAACGGGGTTCATTTTTATATATATAGATTAATTAATAATGTGTATTGTATGCTACTCAACTCTATTTGAGTTAGAATCAAAAACGAAAAAATACGTAATATGAGTCATGCGTGTATGCCTCAGCCTCAGTAATAAAATACCCACCTAAATTCCCTGTCTATTAGCTAGAATTTTAATATGTGTAGAAAATTTTATTCATGTTATAATGAATGAAATATTTTGATGGTTTCCAAGAAGATTAGCGCAGTCGACCGCCATGATTTAATCTAAATTGTTGGATCATTAAAATATTTGCGTTATTGTTCTACCGTTGCTTCTTGGAAACGGGATTTCGTTTTAGAAGGAAAAGTTCTATATAATTTGGATTGTAAACTCTATTAATAAAGGTTCACTTCTTTTTTGCTTATAATAGGACAGAGCTGAAGAGTTTCAACGCACGAAACTCAGAAACATGGACTATGGATGGTCATCAGTACATGGCTGCCACGAATAAAGACAGGATGGGCCGCTAGTACCCTCATAAAAAACGCATACGCATTTGAAATTAAAAAAATCAAACATTTTTAATCACAGTTTATGATAGTTCAAAATTGAATTTCATACATCATAATATATATAAATTAAGTATCAGGTTGTTTGTCCGCGATAGCTTCCTAAAATATTCATCCGATTTTAATAAAATTTACACACCTTGTTTGTTTGTTTTAATAATTTCACACACCATGTGCAGTTTGCTTTAACTTAGAGATATAATGGTTTATATGGCTTCAATTACGATAAAAAATACCCGGGCGGAGCCATGGCGAGCAGCTAGTTGAAATATAAGAAGTGTCATCTCCCGTTTCGTTGATTGCAAAAGTTCAACGACATTGTTTTGTAAAAAAAAAAAAATATTTTTAAGTACCGTAAACAGAAACGTGCCAATAAGAATTCTGTCGGAATTTCAAATTACGCGCGAAGCGATGACAGCGGCCTCGAAAATGAAGACCGGCTGGTTTTAACGACGAAAAAAAAAATACATGCAATAAGTACGTAGTGAATAACAAAAAATATCCAGTGTGATAATATTCTTCCTATTTATTTAAATAATAAGTGAGTTACACAAGCACCGCAATTTATCGTGACTGTACAATTTTATACGTCACTTTCGATATGTGAATGACAGGACTAATGTAGGTTTAAGGCTACTTTCATACTAGGTGTATTCTTATTTTTATAAATTACATCAGAAATAAAGTTTTTTTTATTAAAATAATAATAATAATAAATGCGCATGGCTGTACTTTTGTGTAATCCTTTGCCTGTTATTTGTTGATTTCTTAAAAGTCTATTGCAATTTTAATATGAATAAGTCTTTAAAAAAATCAAAATATGATATAGAATCAATGAAATATTGTTATTATTTATTATTTTACGATATATACCGACAATGTCATGAGGTTTGTAGTTTATTGGTTGTATTTTATGCAAATTCGAACATGTTTTCCGTAATATAAATTGAAATGAAACCTATCTAATTCAAGTGCTGATTGCGTAGTGTAGGAGACGGTGCTCTTTTATTTATGATCGCTCACCCACCTTCCTATTTCCTATTCGTAAGTATGTATAACAATTGTACATTATGTCCAAGTATGTTACTAATACGTTACTGGTCTGTTGTTTTTTGATATTGTGTGTCTATACTTCGCAGATGAACGTTGTAATATGATTTTATTCATTATGTTGTCTTTACGTTTAGGAAGAATGTAAGTTACTTTGTTTATGCGAACAATATTTATGTTTTACGTAGTTTGTAGACTAGTGACCTGCCGATACTAAATACACTTTGATACTTTCATGTTATGTACATATAAAACTTTTTAATCATTTTATGTGTTAAAAATTGGCTCGAAATGCGTTGCGATGTTTTTAAAATGCTAATAATAAGTGTAATAATACATAGGGGCCGACAGCAGGAAGAGACTTTGTTTTATACTATAAATATACCCGTCGTATATACTATAATGAATAAAAAATCTTATCCATACAGAAAATAAAGTGCGGAAGCTCGTACAACCCAAAGAAAATAAATATTTTTTTACTGTTCAAAAGCTTAATCTATCTCTTCGGCTATCCCGCGCAGATTGTAGGCGGGGCTTAGATACTTCAAAACGATCTGTCAATTTTGAAAATGGAATACATATCTTCAACGCTAAGGGTTAAGGCAGATTATGCATTGTGAAACTGTAAAGGTGATTACACATTATGTCAAAATACGGTCGGAACGGATTGACAGTAATGATGGGTTGAGAAACTTTAGTTAGTCGTTTGGGAGTGAGTAACTTGATGATTCAGTTATAGGCCTATTTTACCGTTGGTGTTCAATTTGCTTAATGCTGGTGTCAATCAGCTATCAAAATACATTTTTAATCTATGTCTGTTATGACTTTTTGTTTTTTTTATTTATTATGTTAGTTTTTTTATTTATTATGTAAAGTCTATATAGGTATTATATATACTAATTAGCATTTTTAATAATGTCTTATCAAATATCTAATCACAGGTCATATGAATATTTCCGGAATTAAAAAAATATCAAAACAATCGAAACTTTTAAAATCAAAACTTATTATAAAAGTAATAATTTAAATTCATTATGAAAAATTCACTCTTAGAAATTGAAATTGAATGAAATTCTGTAAAAGATTAGCTCAGACATATGAATTGGAAAGATAATAAAATAGATATACAACCTTTTTGCAGTCCCACATATATATAAAAATAATGTTTGCAATTACATACTCCATACGACGGCCAAAATCCATTTATCAAAGACTTACCGTGAATAAATACTTTCATGCAATCATAATATCAAGTTAACAAGCATATTCTCATTCATGTCTCATAAAGGTATAATGATCAAAAGATTCGTGTGTTTGTTTTAGCGTACCGTTGTACAAATGTAAAAACCCTATTATTTATATATTTGTTCATTATTTATATTAATTATATATCTGTCTTTCCACTTAGTAACATAATACGTGTCTCTAATTTTAAGCAATTATTCAAAACAAAGCAGGGCTTTAAATATTATCAGTAATTAATTATAAATATATTAATATTAATAACCGATATCGCATATTTTTTACGATTCCTATAATATATTTCTTTACATTATACTGATCCATTTATTTTTGGATGTAGGTACTACCGTTTTCTTTTATTCAAGGTTATATATAAAATTCAATTAAAAACTTAACGCTAAAATTTCACCAAAAGAGGCGCGAATTTTCGAATTCTAATGTCTATTTGGACGTTACAAAGGCGCTTCTAAACTATTCAATTATTTAACCATTGATTTATCAACTAGGTACGCGAACAATCGAACGAATAATTAATTGTGAAAAGTATCCTACAGAACCCATCACACACCAACAACACCTGATACCTGTCCATCTTTTTTACTATTGAAAATTGGCGCGTATCAGATTTATTGTAGGTAATTACAGGGTGCCTTTATTATATTCCTATATCCCTTTGAACTGTTCACGTTGTTGAGAACATTAATAAGACTTTATGATGGATGTCTGTTTTTTATTTCGTTACACCACATTTAGGTTCAGGTAGCTGATGGGTGCGGACAGAAAAAGCCGATGTGTATATTCGGGAAATTTAATGTAAATTATTGCAAGGCGTGGATGGTATGTTTTGAGGCGGTATGAGATTAATGCGAAGTAAAAGAAGCTTGATGTTTTTTCTCTTTTCTTTTTAATTTGTTTCTGTACAGCACTGGGCTTCGGGGTTCGGTTAGTGGAAGTGAATAGAGAATTATTGAAATATGTAAAAGTTATCTTAACGTATAATATAATGAATAGTACGTAGAGGGTGATCAATTACTAGAATAGTCAATTGATAGATTTCATAGATAAGTGGAAAAAGTGCAAGATAATGCCTCAGAATACACGAAGTAACGAATGGATCAATTCAAAAGCATTAACTTTGTGAGAAATCAACTATCCAATATAATATTGTTATAATTGTGTTCATTTAATTAAAAGTCTAACTGCTTCCACAAACACGTAATTAAAAAGGATAAAAATTAGACGCTTTATCTTTATGTATATGTATGCGTAAGGAAATTATTTAATCCTGGCGATCATGCAAAACTCATTGCATTAAATCTGTACGTCAAGTAGATCAAAATTTAATGTAAATCAGTCGGTCATATAGGTAACTCTAATAAAAACAAAATACAGTTAACATTCAGTATACTATGAGCACACTATTTATTGGCCAATAAGAATAACACGCAGATATTTTCTTGCGCTTTTTTTTATAGTATCACTTGTATATATATCCTACTATATAATATTATAAATGCGAAGTTTGTAAGGATGTGTGGTGTGTGTGTGTTTGTTGCTCTTTCACGCAAAAACTACTGAACCAATTGCAATGATATTTGGTACGTAGACAGCTGGACAACTGGAATAACATATAGGCAACTTTTTATCCCGATATTCCTACGGGATACGGACTTTCGCGGTTGAAACCGCGGGGCGCAGCTAGTGATATATATTACAGCTTTTGGGTAAGATTGCAAATAGCGTAAAAAGTGTAAGGATTCTGTTAACTTTATGAGCACTTAATAAAGACAGATTTATAAGTACCTAAGAGGAGAAGCATAAAATTCTATTTGTAAGTTGTTCATTTCAATATATTACAAGGTTCAGTTGAGTATTTATCGTGTTTTCCAGCCAAGATTTATTGTAGTGTAATGTTGCAAGCTGTAAAAACTAGGTAAGATTTTTGCAAAATGTTTATCTCCAAGTTTTATGCACCGTTGTTTCGTCTTAACGCTTGCATTTTCGAGTAAAGTTATTAACAATTATTGTTATTTATTGTATCTCTTGTCACTATTTGTTGGATGTATTGTTTTATGAGAAACATGTTTTACTGTTTGGTGTTGTGTGTTTTTCAGGATGTGCAATGTAGGGCTGTCAGTTTTCAATTTATTGATTATTGAATAGATTGTTTTTTTATCTGAAACTTAGTAGCGATAAGATCTTTCTTTTAAGATCTAATTTATTTAAAGATTTCTATACGTGGTGCCAATAAAAAACAAAACAAAACTTATACTTAAACAAAAAGTAAGATACAGCACAAAAGGCGGCAATTTTATATAATGACCTTATTCTTAATTTAAATTCGAAGATATCATAATAATCATAAGCGTGCAAAATAAATGAAGTCCTCAGGAATAAATTATCTAAGTCATTGTATTTGCATTATCTAAATTTGCTTGTTTTATGGTAACATTTACTGTCAACTAATATTTAAATCACATGTATTGAAGGGATTCGAAATACCATTTTACAATAAGAATATACATTATAACCAGTGGTAGACCTCTTTAATTGATTTAATAATCAAAAGGCAAGAAGACCATTGAAGTAAAAAATTTAGAAAAATAGTGTATTTGACAGCCCTGGCTTGTACGGAGTTGCAAACAAACAATCAATGTTTTCAGTAATAAAATAAGAGAAGCAATTAAGTCAATAAAATAAAAAGTGCAATAACCCGTATATAAGCAGCTGTTGGTAGCAACGACCAGGTATACTTGGACATTTCGTTGCGTTAACTTTATAAATGGCAATTTTGGCAAATAAAGAGACATTTACTTTATCGTATTGCCATGTTTGGTTAGTGATTTTTATAGCGGCTACAACTTTTACTCCCAAAAACGTGTGCGATAAAAGTTCGTTTGTATAAGAGAGATAAAGACCACACGACTGAACTTCAGCGTAGGTATTAGAATTAATCTTCATAGAAACCTATGCCTGGAAATCTATATAGCTAATTAAAATTTAAGATATATTATTATGTCATGAATGTAACGGATTTCTAGCTTTAGACAGGTTTGACTTCTTTCAGCCTTTGATTTGTCTACAAAGGACTTGAATACATTATTGTCAATTACAAAAAAAATGTGTCTTTAGAAATCTCTAAATGCATATTTATAAGAATAAATTCATTTACAGAGGCCCTAAATATGCAAATGTAGCCGCTGGTGATAGCTTGCCATAAGGCGTATTACCAGCTCACTTGCCCGCTCCAAGGTAAAAAATTCAGCCATGTTTCGGAATCTTTCAAACTCACCTCACGCAGAGAAGTATTGGCAGTAAATACAGGAATCTTTGGAAACCATTCGTCGCGTATTCTTTGCTCGCGCGACGCACGCATGTGACCATGTTTCACATCCTTATTTGTTGATTATTATCTTTTTAAACACATTTTCACTGGCTTGGTGCACTCGCGCTTGATTTACTGTCATCGTCGCACTTTTATTGGTGTGAGCTTGCGGGTTTTAGGACATTTTTCGACGGAGTTCGATTGTGGAATTGATGGGCTGGATCTGCGATAGTTTATCTGTAATTAAAACGAGTTGTATTAGTTTTAGTAGTTAGAATATTGGGGTTTACTAGTTTATAGAGTTTCACAGTTCCACGCCAGAATCATAACATATTATTTATTGGCTGTGCCACGCGGTTTCATCCGTAAACGGACGGTTTTATAGCTTATGTGTTATTCTGATACATAAGCCATAGCATTACCAAGTAGCATCGAAATCTGTTCAGTGTATTTCGCCTGCAATCATACATCCCTCCATTCTCACAAACTCTCACGTTGATAACTTTCAGTATAGGAACTAGATGTTTAAAATAAATGTAGATATACTAAGTAACACATTTCAATATGAATATGTGACGTCACGGAAATCACATTGATAAAAATTTTTGGTCGTGAATTCATTATTACATCCAATGACAGTCACAGACTATATTGCATTTATGAATGTAGATAAAATAAGTATTGGTAAGTATTATATAATACGGGTATATATTATATATACATACGCAAAAAATAACATGTATAAAAAGTAGGTATTAAGAAATATAACGGTAGTATACTGAATTGAGATCATCATTCAATTTTTTATCTATTTAAAATTTTTTTAACCAATATAACTAGACACATTATCATACAAACATTACACCTATCTAAAAAGTTAGGTTGTGCATTGTCACTTTTCCCGCCAATGTCACAAGCGCCACAGATTGCACAATTGTCTCCGTCACGGCTCTGTTCACAATTATTTAACAGTTATTCCGTTTTACATTGTATTATTTTGATTCGTAATTTATTATTAATTTAATAAATAATTATGCTTTAATCAGGCAATCCATATTGTAATATAAATTATTAATAATTGAAATTCCGTTTAAATTATGCCACTGATAATTTAAACGGAATAACGCTTGATTTATCAATTTTAACAATAGAAAGAAAGACTCTGTACAAAAATAACAATTCCAATTTCTTGAGCTTTCCATAAACTGAACCGCATAATCATTTTCTATGCAATACACGTATAATCTAATAATTTATTATTAGATTACTAGACATCTCTTGATATATAAAACGCAAAGGTGATTAAACCATCACCATAGGGCCCAAACTATTGGACCGTTCGGGCTGAAATTTGGCATATAGCCGCCATGACGTAGGCATCCACTACGAACAGATATTGATTAATTCTACTCCAAATTGGATAGAAAATTTGTTAAGAAGGAACTGTATCATGAAAACGCGGGCGAAGCTGAGGGCAATAGCACGTACATCATACTAAAGGAGGGGTCACGTAGCCACTCTGTCATACATCAGCTTGAAGTACTTATTGAACAAGATACTTTCGTTTTCAAACCCACGTTGGTTGTCGAATCGTGAAACTGCAATATTTGTGCAATATATTATCACTGTTTAGTACTGATTGTTGCGCTTATATGCGTTGCGTGTACCTTACAAGTATTATCTGGGTATTATCAGATGTTTCGCCTACATTATACTAGCTGTGCCACGCGGTTTCACCAACGGCGTACATGGGGAAGATTTTGTTTTATGTCTGAGCGGGCAACTGAGCTGGTGCTACGCCTAAGCGATCACCACCGCCCATGAACATTCGCAAGAGCAGTGCCTATCCGTTCTCCTTTTTAGGTGGTAAGGGATAAGGAAAGAATTGACGCTTGGAAAGAAGGAATGGACAGGGAAGAGTGAGAAAAGATATGGGCCACCGGCTCCTTCACTCACCGTACGGTAAAAGTACACAGTAACATAGTAGCGTGCTACTATTTCACGCCGGTCTTCTGTGGGGTTATCAAGTTAGTTTGATATCTGAGATAGGACATTAATTTGATCCTTGGTCTGTGTAATAGATTTTAATCAAATCTGCCCGCTTAAAGTTACAAAGAAACATATATGTGAAGCTAATAAAAACGTGTTAAAACCGACACTGTTTCACTAAAGCTAAAAATTCCATACCAGCCAAGTACCGTAAGCATGCAATGATATAAACAACAATAACACAGATTACTGACGAAAAAGCGGTTCAATAATCGAAGCTTAGTTTAATTATTGGCTATTCGGATACAAGATGCTTTCCATGTTGGCTTATCAGCTTGTTGGGACATGCTGTTTACACGATAGCCAGGGCTGGATTGAGATAATGTTATATTTTTATATTTGTTAAAGAAATAGTGAAACAAATTATAGAAATTGTTTAATTTATGTGAATGTCAGTGCTTAAATAAATTAGCTGCTTATTGGATACGATGTGTTAACATTGTAGACGTCAAATGTCGTTCTATGTTTACACTAGTCTACGTAGTGTTAATATATTTTAGCATAATTCATTCATATTAGTAATTATATCTAAAACTAGACACTCGTCCCAGCTCCACCCGGACATAAAGATTCTTGTTTTATCCCAAGGGAGCACATAATGGGGATAAAAATCCTATCATCCAAGTCGGCTCATACCCTGTTTGTATACCAAATTTGGTCAATATACGACCAGTAGTTTCAGCGTGATTGATGGACGAATTTCCAATCACACAATAAATTTCGCATTTATAATATTAGGGTGATATATAATGTGATAGATATACATCGAAACCTCATTTCCTCAATCTATGACAAACGTTCATATGTATGTCAAGCTATGTACCCATTTAGATCTCCAAGTAGAAAAATTTCACATTATTTAATACTGCAAATTATTATAATTTACGACAAATTTAAATGAAAGTACGGCCCTGTTTAAGAAACAATAAATTTACAAGGTCATTTTACTTATTATTACGTTTATTCCAATCTTTACATGAAAACACCATTACTGGGCGTGTAATCGACAAAATACTATAATGTTCTATTATAAGTTATTTAGTTAATCTGATTAATCATAAAATATTGAACTAAGACCAAATTGATTTGCGTTAAGACTTGAATATATTGCGATACTCCAAAGATTATGTGTTTTGTAATAAATATTAATAGTGTTAGTTTGTTTCTTAATCACATTTATGTGTTGAGTTCGTCATTATTATTTTTAGTAGGTAACTTTAACCGATGTTTCTAAAAGCGAGGAAATCCCCAAATCGACTTTTTTGTGTTATAATTCAATAACTCCGTGGTCCGTCCGTCCGTTTTCATTAAATTATTTTTGTGTTTCATTGGAAATCGTTATTTTTTGGTCCCATTTTAGAGACTGACCTTCTTTGTAAAAAATATTTATATACTGATGACTTCAGCATTGAAGTAATTAAATTTGTCGTTAACATTGTCACATTAAAGCATTATTGAATATGAAAATAAAATATTTTTCAACCGAGGTGGCCAAAAAACGAGAAGTTAGGTTTAAAAAGGAAAAGTTCTGAATTCGTATGTTTTCTCTGATATGAGATATTTCAATTAAAAGCTACAGACCGAATTTAGGCGAACATTGTAATGCAGAATATGATAAAGAATGTCATTGTGAATATATAGGTACATCAACAAAGCCTAGTTGCTGTGTTATAGCTAAACCAAGTCCACTAAGCATGCCAATGAGATCTAAAACCGTGCAATCTGACAATCACGCCAAGAAAGACTGGTATTGTAAGAAGATAAAAGGCATTTTACTTTCGACGTCAGACAGGGCTGGTTTCAGCATATTTGAAACCCTTATGAAGATTATATTGTCCTTATGACTTAGCATAGCATTATACTATAAATAAAAATAGATTTTTTAATCTTGGATCTTAATTTATAAATAAAATTTTTAGTACGTCTCTATTACAACTATTGGCTATCATTTTGGATCTGCGGTAGTGGAAAAATATAGATTATAAATTTGAAATATCTCATAGGAGCAATAGAATGCCCGTACTTATATAACAATATATTGACCACAATTTGAACATTTCCTCACATTGTCGTCCCTGAGGCCCTGGAAATGTATCTGAAACGTTTAATACTAAACAGGGGCCCGTCATGCCTTCAAGCCAAATGCCCTATTTACGCAGACCACTTGTAGTATCGGCCAGTGAATCGTTTATCACCGCACTGACCATAAGTCACTACAATTGTTACAATATCAGAGATCGGAGGTAATAGGAAATATATTATGTATCATTGAGATTTTGGAGCGACAAGTCCGGCTTGGTTAGGTTTGTGGTCCGCGTCGAATATGATATGCTTGTGAAAGGTGTTGCCATACCAATGGTATCTCAAATTATATGGACTGGGATTTTTTTAGAGTTATTACTAATAATACTCATGTTATAAAGAATGAGATTGTTTGAAGGAAGTTTTCCGTTGAACTATTGAATTGTTTTTGACATTTCTTTTACTAGTAAAATGCTATATACTTGTATGTAGTTTCATTCTGGGTCAAAAATCAGCAAATTAAAATCGTTTTCGTTATAAGTTTTTTTAGCTATATATGTGTATATATTCATATGTATATATTCACTGATCTATAATTTTTCTATGTCTCCACTAAATCTTAATTTTATCCTCCATTTTGTTCCACTCCTGTTAATATTTCAATAATGAAAATTCACATATTTAGAACTATGAGTTAACTTTATATTGAATCACGGAATTTTCAATGACAATTATATATAGATTTGAATAGCTACGCATTGTAAGTGGCCTACAATAATATCAAAGTTTAGGTAAAGCACGGTGTTTCGCCGTAACTGTACAAGGCAATATGCCATAATCAACTTGTAAAATCTTATTTAGTATATTATTTAGTGTCTGTATTAAGTAAATTGTTTTAGACTAGTGACGCGTCATTTATATTGTTATGTAATTTATAATTCTCTGTGTTATGTCATTTATTTTAACGCTAGCTTGCCGCCCACGCTTCGCTCGCGTTCTCTTATAGCGCCGTTGTTAAATTTGACCCGTTTGTAATTGTCGCAATAAGATGAAATGTCGACGATTAATTCGATTGAATAGAGCTTTATATGTTTAATTATTGAAATGATTTATCAGTTATACGCAGTTTCGTTTTTATTTATTTTAGAACTTCAAATTCTCAAGGAATCTTTTTGGTTTTAGAAAGACTAGCTTTCCGCCCGTGGCTTTGCTCGCACAGTGACAGGAAATTCTTATGGGAATGAGATGTTTCGCCGCAATAAAAGGTAGCGTATGTTACTGTCTAGCCTCAATATTAGCCCTTTAAAGTAGGTAGCGAATTAGTACAGGCAGTATCTTGATAATGGGTGGTGGTCATCGCTTACCATGAGGCGAACCACCAACTCGGTAACCCGCTCCAGCATCGCATAACAGCAAAAAATACACTTCTGCTTTTGTATATAAGGTCCATTTTTGCCTACCACAGAACTTTAAAGAAACAGAACCCAAATTCCTCGCAAAGATTTCAATTTTGACGACACGTGTTTCGCAGGACATACATAGCTCTTCTGGTATGCTCATCAAAACCACGTTTTCAACCGGCCGTATAAGGTAATGTTATTCTTTGACGATCCCGCTTACGTCCTTATAAATTTTTATATCATAACCATAGCTGGTGTATTTGGCCGAGGCAAAAAGCGATTTGACAATTTGTAATACATACGTACGTGTTTTTGTGAATTATTACAGGTTTGCGAGTCAAATTTGAATTTTATATGCGCTGTGCTCGGAATTATGTGAATTTTGGAACGATAAATTAAGTTGCATCGTGATTGAATGCTGTGATAAGTTCAGTGTTTTATTATTATTATGTATTAGTTGTTGTGTTTTTGATATATGGCATTATTGCTTAGTACTTTGTAAAGATAAATAGTGTTTATAAGTATGAAATAAATATCAATTGCTATTACGGATGTTTAAACAAAGTTCCTTAGAGTTGAATTCGTCATTTTTAAGCGTTTTAACCGAGTTCAAAAAACTTAGGAGGTTGTCAATTCGACTGCAGAAAAAATTTGATCACGATGCGGGATTCGAACTTTTTTGCCAAACTAATTTTTTAATTTTTTAAAACAATTTTTTTTTCTATTCTTTCAAAATTTCTCAATTTAATTATAATTAATAAATGTATCAATATCTTTGCAGTGAAAGGATTAAATAGACCTTAGCTTAATATCAATTAGGACTAGAATAATTAGTCCTTCAGATTTATTATAGGTACAAGCCTTTAACCTGTCACTGCTCTATGATATTTTGTTGATATTACTTTTAACGTCTTACATAACCAAGCGAATAAGTTAGAATAAGCACAAACTAGTCGGACGCCCTGGCTTCGCCCGGGTCAAATTTTCTGTTACTTTTGCTTTAATATATTTGTCAGCATCCATCCTCTCGCGACAATAACGAACACAAAAAATATTATCCATTTTGGTGCAGTTGTTTCGAAGTTATGCGTTAACAATCATTTTAATGAAACAACTACATAATACTGTTTTCCTTATTAATTTCAAATATAAAGAAAATTCCGGAGTTTTACCTGCACAGTTCTCGAAGGATGGAGGAGAAGGAGGAATACTCAGGATATAATCTATTCAACATACTCCTTTGGATCTATCTTTGTACCAAATTTCATCCAAATTTGTTCTGTGTTTTAGGCGTGAAGACAGACAGACACAGATTTTTAGATTTATAATATAAGTAGGTACGTAGTAGACAGTAGTACATTACTAACATTTTATCAATGAGAAATCAACAAAATAAGTTTTCCGTTTGCTTTGCGTTTGTCTGAAAGAGATCGCTTTTCAGCGATAAGTCTGTCATCTGTACTTCTTTTTTACTATTATTTCTTTTGTATCGTACTTTCTTTGTGTACAATAAAGAATTATTATATTTCTAAGAATATGTAATGAAACATCCATATTAAATTCTTAGGGAACTGAGATATTCTATGAATCAAGATACTTCATCGTTCTTCCATTGTTTTTAAGTGAAGTACCATGTTTTGTGTTAAATTGCAATCATGAAAGCTGCTAATTTGATCCCAAGATTAGCTCAACAATACACATGTATTTAGAGGCAATAAAACTTAACGACCAATCGCCTACTTGCCTGGATAATTGTACGTAGGATGTATATAATGTACTCATCACTAATTTCAAATACACCCACCAAGTAAGCTATGGGAGAATGATTTAGTCTGGTGGAAAGGTAATTTGGACGACGATTAATCACTTATTTGAAAGAGGAAAGAGTTTTAGTATCATCATCAGCCCTTATATGTTCCCACTGCTGGGACGCAGGCCTCCTGTGAGTGTGAATGTCACATGTCGTCGAATTTTCTGATTCTCGGACATGCCGGTTTCCTCACGATGTTTTCCTTCACCGTATTTAAGCAGTTGTGATGTTATCTACATGCGCAGATAAATTGAAAAATTAATTGATTTTTACTATGTTTCTTGTTAATTAACTTTTTATTATTTGCCCATTTAGGGTACCGTACCGTAAGGGCAAAACGGCCTAATAATGCGACTTCGCAGTCTGTGTGTCTGTCTGTCACCAGGCTGTATATTATGGACAGTGTTAGTTAAATTCAGAGATGACGTATTTCTTTATAGGTAGCAATAATTAATAAAATCGAGGTTTAGCGACGCTTGACACGGTCGTATAGTGGATGGGTGACTAATTTTTAATATTGTCTAATATGTAATATTATTATAACAGAAAGTACATATTATACGGTTATTTGTCACTAGCCGCTTGCCCCGGCTTCGCACGGGTTCACCTGTAGTGAAAAATAGTATATATGTCCTTCCTAAATAGGGGTATATAGGCCAAAGAATTTTTATGATTGAACCAATACTGAAAATTACTTACTCGTTACTATAAATTAAATAATTTTACTTTTTACATTATTAGTTTAGATTAGTGCATAACTAAAATTTATAATCTCAATATTATGCAGGCATCGTGGGCAACAGCTAGTTAATAAATACCTCAAAAGCACTGTAAACCAGAGAAAATCTATAATAATCCCGTACAAATTAATTGATTTCGACGGAGCGTGGTGTTAAATTAAATTTATACGAACATAACACGGCTTGTTAAGGCGATGCGCTGTAAATATCGGGCAAATTCGACGCCATCTTTAATTTATTACGTCTTCGATAGGCATGGCCTTAAACAACGCGTATACGTACGTAGAAAAAATTAACGTTTGAATTTGGAACGTTCGTTGTTTTTGGTGAATCTGTTATCTATACTTACATTATAAAGCTGATGAGTTTGTTTGTTTGAAAGCACTTATCTGAGGAACTACTGGTCCGATTTGAAAAATTATTTTAGTCTTAGATAGCCCATTCGTAGAGGAAGGCTATAGGCTATTTTTTGTACCACGGGCCAAGCCGGAGCGGACCTCTAGTTATATATATTGAAATAATAGTGAAAGAGTTTAAAATTATACGCAAATATATTTTCTTGCGTTTGATTTAACATAATTGATAGATGCTTTTAGAAATTAAAGACTTTTAACGGTTTCAAACGCGAATTAATCTATACATAATTTACTTTAAATTTTCACGGGGATCAAAATGCGTTAAATTCTAAATTATATTTTTAATCGGTGATTGAGCTATTCCATTCAATTCGTAGCATAGTTTTTATATACAAAAAAAAAAAACTAATTTTAATTAAAAGATAACATAATAAAGATAAAATTTTTGACCTATTGTGCGCTATATCCGCTATTTTACTGGCCGAACATTTTCTAAGATTTACACCTAGATCGTTGATACGGTTGATCCGAACTGATTGACATAAGTTATTGGATTCACGCATCACTGGCTATTGAATTTAAGATCATAATCCTTTGAAGAACGGGGACAAAAATGTTAGTTACATTTTTCTTTAATAGGTGGATTCTAGAATATTAAATTGCTTTTAGTATTCACAAGTTTAGCACATTTTTGATTTATATGTTGCGGTTCATGAATTTATTTAGTTTTCCCATACAAACTCATACATGAATTTAATAAAATAAAATATGCTTCAAGCTGACTACCTACTATAAATGTTTCAAATACCTATCTATAAAATTTCGAAAAAAAAGAATTTTTCTAATTTTTTCAAAAGAGTTTTTATTCACTTTTACTAATGATAACTTTAATAAGCTCTGCCCAGGATTTACAGACACATTGTACAGACACATGTACATTCTTAGTTTAGTTTGAGGTGATCTCATTTTTGTTATCTAAATAGGTAGAGCCGTTCTCTATAATTGAATAATTGGTGAGAAATTGAGACAGTTAAAGAACGATTGTTAATTGAGAATCGGTTTTGGGCCTAAAAAGGCTGGGACTGCATTTAAGTTTCATTCAATCTATTTATCATAACATATACGAATTTATTTTGAATTGATATATATATATATGAAATAACATAATACGTCACTTATTTGTTAAAATTCATTAAAAAGAATAAGTATTCTGGTATACATAATATAAAATTTATCTTTCCTATAAAAATCTCATTAAAATCAATAAGATGGAATGTAAGGTCTACGAGGGAGGAAGACGACAGACGTAAAAATGGTTTGTCGATTTATTCATGAAACATTGTATTTGATATAAGTTTTTATGAGCAATTAAAAAAATGAGAGATCTTTCTACTCGATTGTTGCACCTCATGATGATGTAAATTATTTATTAATAAGATGTACATATATTATGGAGAGGAAACCGGCATGTCCAAGAATCAAAAAGTTCGACGACATGTGACATCTGCCAAACCGCACTTGGCCAGCGTGGTGGATTATGGCCTGAACCCTCATAGAAGGCCTGTGTCCCAGCAGTGGCAACATATATGGGCTGATGATGATGATGATATTATGGATATATATTTAATTTCTTCTAAAACCTTCATCAGTAGATTAAAACAGATGTGCAATATTAATCGATGTAAAATTGTTACCTCATATTTTTACCATAAATCATAGAATGTTATATTTTGACCCATCCAAAACCTGACCATGCATAATATTGCTTAACTCCGCGCTTACGTCACAAACTTTTCCCACGATTATTTACAGTTTTCAACATCAATGAACCCTCAATTAAGTTATTTTTTATATGGCAACACATTCATTAGCTCTTAATTATCTCGGTGTCTCGTTAAATGGCCGAGAATCGAACCCGTAATACATATCATAAAAACTTGCTTCACCTTAACTGCTGGTGCGACCGGCTGGTGATTTTACTAGAAAAATGAACTCTATTCATCTGTAATACGGTTTAAAATAACTGGACACATTATCCTTTATTATTGCGGAAAACAGAGCTGGAGTATTATCTTGTAAGGGTCGTCGTTCATTTGTTTCTTGATCTGTAATCTTATATATTTATATTGTATGAAATCACGTTGGCCGTAAAAAAATATTGTTATACAAATTTCTTGCATAATAATATGTCATATATACCAGTAGAAATTTGAGTCTGCATGAGACTATTCACTATATAATATGTACTGGTAATATAAAGAGTTTTATTGATTCTTTGATCGCGATAATCTCATGATTCACGGGACGGATTTCAATACTTCTCTCTTTACTGGATAGGTACGTGATCCTTGATTGCTAAAAGACTTTACACGTACCACGGGTGAAGTCGGTTCGGACTGCTAGTGCTACTATATTTGTAGTAAGAGAAACAAAAAAAACACCTACAGCTTAGTCTATTACTGCTGTTTTAAAGAACTTTCCTTATAAAAATGTTAATACGTAGGTTTGAATTAAGATATTTGTATATTTAAAATCGATGACGCAGAAATTACCGTATATTACCGTATATAGGTATTATAGTTCATATATTACAACATAAAAGTATTTCAATATTATATCTCATCTATTTAACTAGAAGCTATTTAAGCATTCAATTAACATCATGAATATAAATAAATAGGATACATGAAAATTAGTTCTGTTAATATTTCTGCTATGCTAGTTGTTGTCTAGTATTATATAATCAATACTGATAATAAAAAGAATTTGTTTGTTTGTTTGTAAGGGATAAACTCAAAAACAACTGGACTGATTTTAAAAATTCTTTCACCATTTGAAAGAAGTAACTTCACTGAGTGACTATACATACCACGAGCGAAGCCGGGCGAACAGCTAGTAACATATATTTTTAATATTAACTCCAGTGTTTGCTAAGCCTAACATAAACGTATGAAAGTGGTAAAAGAAATGTACAAGAGAAATAATGTTTAATTTGAAAGCTACCTTACTAGTTTAAACTTTATTTCCACTAATTATTATAAGTGCATTTTCGAATCTTATCCAAATAACATACAATGTATTCTATCATCTCTTATCTCCTATTATTTCAACGTATATAAAACTCTCCTGTTTCAATGTTATGACTGTATCTGGACTTAAATATAAAATAATAATATATGTAAAACTCTCATTTCACAGCGTTATTTACCACATTCCAAAATGGCTGAATCGATTCTCATGAAGTTTTGTGTCCATGTCGGTTAGGGCTGAGAATCGGCCATCGTCTATTTCTCATACCCCTAAATGATACGAATAAGGCAGAACAGCGTTTGCTGGGTCAGATCGTACATTTATAAATTAAAAACGATTGAGGTGGTTTGTAATGTTTACCGTCGGGTTAAATATATCATGATAATGAGTAAATTGCGTTATAAATCATCCTACTAATATTATAAATTCGAAAGTTTGCAAGGATGTGTGTGTGTTTGTTACTCTTTCACGCAAAAACTACTGAACCGATTGCAAGGACATCTAGAATAACATATAGACAACTTTTTATCCCGATATTCATACGGGATACGGACTAACACGGGTGAAACCGCGGGCGCAGCTAATGTATAAAAAAGTTACATGTTTGTAGAGATGTAATGCATGATGGATATTCAATCAAATAAAAAATACTGGATGTGTGAAAATTGATACAGAGATATATAATTATTATGACTCTGGATTAACACGTTATAGACTATAGATGTATAGATATTTATGAATAATACAAATTGTCTTTAAACCTTTAAAAATAAACCCAAGGGATAAAATAAAATCGAGTTTAAACTCGTTTCGTTAGCTGTACTTGTCAAACACGAAATGAAACGTTTTCATAACCACGGGTGGTTGGAATACGTCAAAATAATTTGTCAGTTGCGCTCGCAAATATATCGGAGCGAGTGAAAGCTCTATTATTGGTGTTATGATCCGTCGCATGCGCTTATAGAAACTGGGAAATGACCCATTTGCACCGAAACGCTAAATGTGAAGACTAGTTAATATTTGCACTAAATTTTTGGTTTCGTTATGCTGCAACCGAGCTGTGTTTTAGTTTTAAATACATAAGTATTATGTGTTGTGAACAACTAGATCTATAGATATCGCTAATACTTGATTTCGAAATAAGAAAAACAGATGTATCTTATTTGTGAAGTGAATATGGATGTGTTATATTTAAAAATATATAACAATGGTGAGTTTTTGAATCCAAATAGTGCCTCGATTGATTTATTTACAATTAAAAGTATTGAAAGTGTTAAAAATAAAAAAATCTAAGTATTATACGGATTTTCTTTTTTTTCAATTTTCTCCCCTTTTCTAATCTCGCTGGTTTATATAATTAATAATAATGTTTGTGTGTCTGTTTTTAGTGTTATTCAAAATCCTATAAACTCTTTATATTGCCATTAAAAATTTGTAGCGAGAGAAGTGCTCCAGTTTTAAAGTTGTAATTAGTAAGTGTGAGTTTAGTTACTGGTAGAAACTACGAAGACGCAGCGTCACTCACGTAAATAAATCCCGACTTACAGTAATTACCTATGAGTGTCAAATTTCATATACATGCGATGAATGGTTTTTGTGTGAAAGAGTCAATACATCCGCACATTCCTACAAACATTCGTGTTTATAAAATAAATTGCATTAACTTTTTTACTCTCACGTTGAGTGGTGATTGGAAAATTCTCTAAAAGTATGTGTATTATTAAGTAAACCGTTTTAAAATTCCAGCATTTAATATATTCGTTCGCCTAAGCTAATATTTTTCATATTTATTATCTTTGTCCAGTTTATGTTGTAAGATTTTAGCTGTCAAGTAGAAGTATTTCATTTGTTCAGTCGATTTTGATTTTAAGAAAAAATGTTAGGTACCTTTTTACTTCTAATAATGAATTAAAATAACATGAATATACCAGACAGATCCTACTACTTCATGTGAATATATGTAAGTTGATAAAGGCGTATTATTAAAATCTTTATACCACCATTCGCAACCGTTAATTGCCCGTAAAATATATGTGACATCAATACGATTAATTACAACATAAACTTATTTAAAAGTCACTTGTTGAAAGCTATTTATTTGTCAGATCTTCAAGCTTGATAAGCGTAAATAATATGTAAAAATAATATCATTAATACACTTCTGTTTTGATTGCGGATATTAAGTTGTTTTAATGGCTTAAACAGAGATAAATGATTCGGTTGTTTGGATATTTAAGCGATTGTATTTATATATTCTAAGAGTTTTAGTGGATGGTTTTATAACAAATAAGAAGCACGTTTCTCATATAAAATAAATGCGTGTTATAAGGTAACAATTTAGCAATGGTTTATAAAGGAATAGAGAGCGTATACATAAATATAGTATTACTTATTGTAATTTATTTAAATAAAACTACTCACTTTAACTCTATTTAAAGTAAAGACGAAATATTGACACACATAAACAAAAAATAAATAGCTTATAAAAACTAACAAATACGCTTTACTCATGAAATTATTGTATCGTCACCGATCCTTGTTAAGTATGAATCACAAGTGTTAAAAGTTTGAATTAAATCTGTCCGGGCCAAAATCGACTTTAAAGGACTCGGTTACATACAACCATACAGTTGAAGATATAATAAGAATGAAAGCACGTAAAAATACATAATCACCAAGCGTTCGCAAATGCTGCTGGTGGTGGGGCTTCGTCATTAAATCTTATTTCAAATTGCAATTGCGCACCTACATAATATAAAGTTATTTTGTTATTCAGTGTCGTATAATGTAAATGAAGTATATTTCGGACGTTCATTCATCACTTTGAATGCTTGCTTTTGAATAAAAGTGTCAAATTAAAACATAGGATAGTATTTGAAATTGACAGTCATGTTTTTAGGTAGACGCTAGCGGGTCGTATATTATAAAAATGTCTAGGTATGTTATTGTAAAATTTTAATTATGACGTAGGTACACGCTTTCTGAAAAGAATATCAATATGGTGCGATACTGCTTTTAAATTGCATGTCTTTGTATGCGTCAAGTGCTAACATAAAATACATTTTTTATCTATGCATTAACACAAAAAGAAAAATTTTATTTATTTTTCCGTGTATATTATATATAACGTGTATATTATATATAATATATCATGAAAAACGCCTATATCGTTCTCGACAAGACTTTATCTGGCAGATAGTAATGAAAACTGAGTGTGAAAGAGCTTTTACTAGCTTCACCTGAATGTTCATTTTACCCACTTTAAACGGACAGATTTAAATCAAACTTTGTCCACTTTTTAAGCACCGGTGACAAACATTAATTTCATGAGTTTATTCTATTATTGTATGATCTTCAGGATTAAATAAATTCCTTACGTTAACTCTGCAAAATAACAAGATTCTTTTCTACTCTGTTGAAGCGCGTTTAGTTTTTTCAAACTAACTATATTATTATTGTTTTATGTGGACCGACCGTCAGCTAGTTTAAATATAAATTGCTGTTGAATGCCAATACGTAATTACTAAGAAATCAGTTCCTCCAACTCATTTCGATAGATTACTATAATTAATCCAAATTACTATATTCCTGGATAAGTCTAGCTCAGATCGTATCATTTTAATAACATGATTGATATTTGTTTGTCTAGATACACGATAAAAACAACTAGTCAGTCATTAGTTTAATTTAGTTAAGATTGGAGCGATAGGGTATAGTTTTATAATTTGTACTATTGCTTTGCTTGCATTTCATCACGCATTTATTAGCTTTACCACAGATAACATAATACTATACTAGCTTCCCTATTATATGTAAACGATTCATTTAGACTCAATCGTGTTTTTAAGTCCTTTTTTTTAATACATTTTAATTTTATTCCGTAATTTGAAAACGGTGTTGTCACCTCTTCATTTACTGTTTTTGATATAGTAGAAGGCTTGTAGGGCCTAGGTTCGGTTTCCAGTGGCGGTTAGTAGGTCTCAACGAATTTTGGATTAATTTACATAGTAAGTGGTTAGCTATGTTGTGCTCCTTGAATCCTAAATAATTGTAAAAAATAGCAATTCTTCAGTTTGACATGTTTTTTAATGCAAATCGTTATAAAATTGTAATATATATATTTTATTAATATTTCCTGTACTCTTATTTCACTTAGGAATAAAATGGTAATATACTACTATATTACATATACAATGTGTGAAATTAGATTAACCTTCTTTGCCAAATCGGTTACAAACATTTTCTAATTGGTCACTTCGCAAAAAATTAAACTGCCGTTCCGTTAATCCCCACTTAGCCGTATAAAAAGGTTAAAACGGATTATAGGAACAAAAAAGGTAGACTGTTATATACATTTTTTTGCTTGTAATTTATTGGATTTATAACATGACATTTATGTAACACTTTATAATGCGTTTGATTTTAATGTCACATGACGTTCTCTAGGTATATAAACGTAGATGATTTAAAATTAAAATTCCAAAAAAATCTGTTCCATAAACAATTAAAATAATGAGACAAAAAAAAAAAAATCAATCTTTTTTAAAAATTTGCCAGTTTGCAGCCATGTTGTAAAACGCTTCACCTGTATGTTTGTATCTAACCGACTCCTTTAGGCATGATTATAACGGGCTTTTCGCAAAGGCAGGACTAAATTAATTTCTTGGGCATAGTTTCTATAATTATTTACGTGGCTCGCTCACAAAAATATCAATTAAATGAATCTCCCACATACAATAGACCTTTAGAGTCTATTATTTTATGGAACTATAAATGAAAAATACCAATATGAAGCTAATAATGAAGCGGCAGCAATATGTAGGTTTTCCAAAATCTCATGTCCATATTCACATTTATTACTTAATTAAAGATTACTTCAGCGAAATATAAGTTGATTTATCAATAATATCTCCTATACCCTATATACGTACAATCTATTAATTATCTTTATTTACAATCGTGTATTTATATTTGAACGTGTATTTATTGCTTTATAGCCAATTAGACAGATACATCGCTTCTGTGGGTTCAAATTTAACGTTTCTTATTTATTTTATTAATTTATTTGATTTATTTATGGTTTGGCAATCAATTTAACGAGTTATGGATATAATTGTGTGTCATAGTTTATTTAAACTTTGTTATTTTTCGTTAAATTTAAACATAATATATTCGAATAGATTTGTTCGATGATGAGATGTTACAATATTTCAATTGGTGCGTATTAAAAGCAATGTTAGTGTTTTATGTCGGAAAATTACATCAATGTTAAAATGAGTATACCATTTTTTTAATAAGCATATGGTGTATTCATATAAATAAATAGTAACAAAAGACGGCATTTGATTTCGCTTATATATAATTAAAAAAAAAACTAAAACATATAAATGAGATTTCATATAAAATAAGTAAATAATATTAATAATCCTATAAGTCGGTTCACCCTGAAAAAGAAATGATGTAACAATTACAAAAAACACAGTCGAATTGACAACCTCCTTTTTTGAAGTCGGTTATATAATACTAGCTTTCCACCGCGTCTTCGCTCGCGTAGTCACACTCAGTTTACAGTGGGTTTTTAGCTGCATAGTTCACGTTACCAGCGGAATTTCGAGATCTGATCTTTGTCTATTTCAGGAACTATCTTTCTGACAAATTTTATCCAAATGGATTCGCCGTTTAGGAGTGAAGAAGAGACAGACAGACAGCGTCACTTTCAAATTTATATTGTTACTGGGTATGAACATTAGTAGTAGACTGCATTTGATAGGGCGAAATTTTATTTTCATAACAATTGAATGAAAAATTTTTTTTATGAAACTAAATGGTTAAGTCTCAAAGCAAAGGTCCAGGCTATATTTTAGTACATTTAATTTAAAGACTTGTAGTTGAATCAATTGGCTAATAATAAACGTTTACATAAATATCTGTATTTTGTAGGTATTTGAATATTACAGTATGCAAATAAATGACACTTCAATATTTAATAATCACAGATAAAATTAATATTACACTTTGCATTCATTCTACAAAAAAACATTTTAAATGTAACCTTTTATTTTATTGCAACTAATTAATATTCATTGTAGAAAAATAATAAACAAATGTTAATGATTCATACAAAATTAGAGAAACAAATACATTATAAATTTTCAATTTTTTGATATTAAGAATGGCTTCCAATTGAGAATGATTAAAACAAATGAAAGCCACATATTTTATTTATCCAACTAGTTATTAAAAACGTCTTACATATTATAATTCCATTTTAAAAACTAGATTCATTGCGGAAACAATTTGGTAAGATATATTGGAGTGCAGATAAGTGATCGTATTTTGTATATATTTATACACATATAAAACTTATTTATTATGGACTAATTTAGCCTGCGTATATTTAATATTTGGTTTGGTTACAATCAATGTATTTCTAGAAGTAACTACTTTGCAGACAAAATGAATTTAAAAGTATGTTTTAGTTATAAACAAATTTTTTTTTTTCAAAGTCAGCTATGGAGTTGGTGGGTCGCCATGGTAAGCGCTACCAGCGCCCATGAACATTTGGAGAGGCGTTAGGTCAAATTCAAAACTTACAAATAATCTACTTTGCGCTTTTTGTAAAAACATTTATATCTAAAAAAAGATGTCTGACTAGACAACATTACTACTAGTGAAAATACATAATAGGAGCCAAGATAATAGGGTCATAATCCTAAAAATGCGTCATCGTTTTTTGACAGACGTACGAAGCTTGTTTGACGACTTGTGACTTACAGCTGAGTTATAAGGCATAATAAGACTGCCTCCTTGGTACAGTGGCTTACGCGTGAGCGAGAAACCGAGGGATCCTGTGTTCGAATCCTAGTGGGGACACACAAAAAGTCCCGTACCGTCCTTATTTTATATAGAATTAATAATAAGTTGTATACTGTAGTACTTTCTTCTATAGTTTATGATTTTATTGTTATCCTTTGAATCCATCCCATGAATACTTTTGCTTCTTCTTATATAAGAAGATCATATTTTATTAAGAAATATTATATACTTTGTGTTTGATTTTACGCGAGTATTATACTTTTAGAAATGAAGGGTTTTTACGGTTTTAAAAATGCGATTTGTTCATAACATTATTTTACTCGACGTTTCGAACACTTTACTGCGAGCGTGGTCACAGCGAGACTGACATGATATAACGAATAAATCGCGTTCAAAACCCGTTAAAAAGTGTTTAATTTCTATTTTTAATTCAAACAGTATTTTAATAGGATTAAGACAATAAAAATAAACCGGAATGTTGACTTCATCATTATCACGTTTAAATTACGTACCTTATACGCTATCACTAGATGTCCTATGCCTAAGTGCAAGTTAGTCTAGCTCACGATTTGGTCTAGTACATTTGAAATTCTAATGCACCGGGCATCGCGGGCAAGCGGCTTATTTGGTAAGGTTAACGATCCTACACCAAGTATTTAAGCTCATTTTAACTAAAAACCGAGGTCCTACATCTGTTTCAATTCATTTTTGTGAAAATATGAATTATAATCTTTATTATCTTTTAGTACTTCTACTATGCTTATATTAATCTAATAATTGTTAAAACCCGAGTGTAGTTTCCCATCTTTCCACTTACAACTGACTAGCTTCCGCCCACGACTTCGTACGCAAGGAATAGTTACTTTTGGGCTAACTCTAACTCGCAACGCGCGCGGAAGCTCTCAATAGGAAAAAAATCCCCCCACTTTGAAACATACTTCATTGGTGCTCCGCTCCTGTTATTATTAGCGTAATGGTAAATAGCCATAAAAATATAGCCCATAGCCTTCCTCAATAAGTGGGCTGTTTAAAACTGTAAGAATTTTTCAAATCGAACCAACAGTTCCTGAGATAAAGGCGTTAATAATTAAACCACGGAAAACATTTCATAATTGACATCAACCATTCAGTGGCATGACCGTGCCTTTGTGACTCACACCATATCACAAAACCGTTTGATTGATTCTAATAAACTTTGGAATAAATCTGCCATTAACCTTCCAAACATTATTTTCTAACACAATCCTTATTAGTATTTTCTTGTGTTTGATTTTACGCGAGTATTATACATTTAGAAATTAAAAACTTTTTAACGGGGGAGACTGGTCTCCCCGTGACCACGCTCGCTGTAAAGTGTTCGAAACGTCGGGTTAATAATATAATGAATAAATCGCGTTTAAAATCCGTTAAAAAGTTTTAACCAATCCTTATTTCCTATAATATAATATAATTTCCTATATACTCGGTCAAAGCAGGGCAATCAATAGCAATAACACACATCTTAATAAAACTTAATGCTGAAAATTCGTATTATCCCTACTAATATTATAAACCTACTTAAACCTACTAATATTATAAATGCGAAAGTCACTCTGTCTGTCTGTCTGTTACGCTTTCACGCCTAAACCACTGACTCGATTTTGATAAAATTTGGAATGAAGATAGAACTGAACTTGGGAAAGGACATAGGATACTTTTTATCGCGAAAAAAGGGTAGAAAGAGTTGAAAGAGGGGATGAAAGTTCGTTATTGTCAAACCGATTTTGATGAAACTTGGTATGAAGATGGAGCTAAACGTGGGAAAGAACAAACCATACTTTTCAATGCGAAGAAAATACTCCTTACCATGTCGCGCGATATAAGCGAATTCTACGCGGGCGAAGCCGCGGGCGAAAAGCTAGTCTTTCTATAAATATGACTTTGATCTTACGTTCCTACCTTTTATGGAAATGAACGTGACAACTGCTTGCCACTACCGGTGCCAAAGGATATTCCTATATAGTGGTTATAGAGTACAAGGGGTTATTTATCTCAATTATTAATTATAATTGATACATATATCTAAACTTATATAATATAGTCGAATCGAGTGCTTTTATTTACGTAAAAGCATTCTTCAGTAAAAAGCTTTTTATACTGAAGAATGCTTTTACGCTTTTATACTTTTACCCAAGGCCCTCGGGAAAGGCCCCTAGGTTATGTCGGACTCCCACTGCAATAGTGGACTACCGAATAAACTCCACTGTTCGTTCGACCCACTTTGATGACATTAGGCTACCGGTATTGTTTTAAATACATACGTTCGCGGCTATATTAAAAAAGTAAACGTAATACAACGTTATAATACACAGATAATATATACACAGAATTAACGTTAAAAGAAAATTAATAAAATCAAGCTTGAACTGGCTAAAATAAAATCGTGTTTAGAAGATAATTACTACATGTAAATAATAAGAAAATTTCTTAGGTAATTTAATTAATACTATGACACTTTCTATTGGCCACACGCACTCAAATGGGCTCATTCGTGCGGCTGCAAGAAAGAATAGGCAAGAAAAAGTATAAATGAAACGCATTATCTATCTATATCCTATTAATATTATAAATGCGAAAGTTTGTATGGATGTATGGATGTTTGTTTGTTGTTTGTCTTTCACGTAAAAACTACTCAACCAATTGCAATGAAATTTTACGTACGTAATTTTAGGTACGTAAATAGCTGAACAACTGGAATAACATATAGGCAACTTTTTATCCTGATATTCCTACGGGATACGGTACTTACGCGGGTAAAACCGCGGGGCGCAGCTAGTCTATAATATAATTTGATTTTGGAGGCGCTATTTGAACTTTTTCACTATTAACAAATGAAAAACCGAATTTCAGCTAGAGTCCCCATTTCTCATATGAAGTAAGTTTATATAGAAAATGGGAAATGTTGCCGCTATCTTTGTTTTTATGTTTAATTTAAGACTTCTTATTTGTGCTTTTATAAAAAAGTGGTAAAGGTTAAGAAACAATAAAACGCAAAACATCTGGTGGAACGTCATTCAGAATTGCATCTTTAACCTCAAATATTAATTAAGTTATAACATGTCAAAATTTTATGTCACTTTATGGTCTATAAAATATTGAATATTAATACATAAATGTTTAGGTACCGATATTTTATTTTAAAATCATGCAGTGTTAATATGGCGCAATGTGTTTTAATTAAATGTTTTTTAATACAGATGTTGTGTGAATTATTTATTTAATTATTGTATATTGTATGAATGTGATATTGCAACTAATAGTCCGACTTTTACGAATGGTTGACAGTGTTTTTAAGTATTTTTTGTCATTTTAATTACAGTTAATTTATATTCCTTTATACATACCTATGTTCTTCATTTCTGTACTTTAAACAAAATTAAGGAAAAATTACACTACAATACGGATTTTTTATAGATTACAAAATATTTTACTAACCAATGAATTCTTTTGTTTGTCTCTGCATTTGCCTCAATAATTTAAAGCTAATGGGCAAATTTTGACCAATTTTTGTATGGTGTAGACTAATATTAGGATTAAGTTTATTGAATATTGATGACCGTGCAGACGAATTTTTAATTTAAACGAAGTGCTTATACAAAAATCCGAGTGGAAAATTAGTGCCTATTCGAAAATCCAAGAAGCAGAAAATAGATAAAAAAATTATTGTATTGTCACCAATTCTTGATAAGCGTAGCAAGTTTGATTCAATCCGTATGTTTAAAGTTTCTAAAGGAGTCAGTTACGTACAATAATCGTGAACCAAATAAAGCGTGATAGAGGTTATTATATATATATATATAGAGGATAGGTTCAGAAATGTATGCAATGTATGAATGAAGTTTGACACGGAGCTCGAATGAGAATACTTTATCCCGTCAAATGTCATTAATTGCGAGCTAAGCCGGATGAGACAGCTAGTTACATATAAAAATAACAATGTAGAATTTCGTATAGCTCTCCATTTAACATGTTTGCGAAGATTTTTCAAATAAGATTCTACAAATAAACAGTTACAATAAAACATTCTAAAATAGTTTCTAGAACGTAGTTAAATTGATATAATATCAAGTTACTGTAATAAACACCAAGGTTTGTATGGATATATGGATATTTATTTGTAACAATAAAATGTGCAGAATAATATGGGAAAAAAACATGATTGTATATTATGTATTATTAGTAAAACTTTATTCAAAAAGTTCCCTCGCGTGTTTTATAAAAACCTTATCAAATCACAGTTTTATTGGCATAGAACATATTATAAATTTTTGGTTAAATCGTAAACAGACCATGAAATTATAAACAAATAGTTAAATTATAAACAAATAAAAATCACAGTAAGAAATAAGCTACGTCTCAAATGAGAGATAAAAAGGAAAATATTGCTCTATTGCATATTAATTTTTAGCAAAATGATATAACAAAACACGCACCACATTACAGATACGACGGAAATAAAAAATATAATGAATGTAATTCTGTGCATTTCTAATCAAAAGCAATAAATTCACTTACCTGTTTTATAATTTTATTAACGATCACAATTTAGTATTTATATTTAAACGTTTATAACGTTTTATTTCTTATATAAATATTGATATTTCACACTTTTACATTTTATACGAGATTACTGCATATAGTTAAGGCGTCTTGACTATAAATGTAAATGTATGGATAACATGGCATATTTGATATGCACCTGCTGCAGAAGAAATTGTTAAATCGATCGCTTTAATTAAGCGTACAAAGTTAAAAACATAAATTTTATTTACTATTTTTCAACATAACTCGTATTAGATCTATTTCGTTGTTAAATAATTTGTGTAATCATTTTAACAAATAATAATAAGTTTTTTCAATTTATAAAAACGAATTTTGCTCCACTTTTTAAGTACTTTAATAATTTTATCTTTTTTATAAAAATTTAATATTGTTTTTTAAGTTTAATTTTTTATTAATTTTCAGTTGAATGAAATTGTTTCATATCAAAAAATTACCTCAAAATACACAAACACAACACATCACAAATTATTCGACACACGACTATAGTCAAGGGGCACAGCGCGTGTGCTCTCTTGCAGATCGCAGCATCAACTGTCCTCAAATAATAATGGACCATACCTTTACCTATTTGAGATCGTGTACATTTTTGTACATCTAACGTGAATCTATGGTTAATCTGTATTACTATTACTTTTATTGTAGTTCTATTTTTGTCATACATTCATGTAAATGATATGTTGCTAGTTTTATGAGTTGCGATTGCGAAATATTGGTAATATGTTAGTTATAAATTTTGATCTTGGATAGAGAGCCCAGAGAGTTAATGTAATTATATAATTTGGTGATATTTATATTCAATATCTTATATTTATGAATCATTGTGCACCAACATAATATTATAATATTAATTTCTATTAAATTAAAGAAAGTGAATTTGTAATTTGGTAATAAATGGTTCATCGAAAATAAATGGCTATTTATTATTATATACTTCTAAAAGAATGTAAAACGGAATTGCCATTACGGAAAATTATACATCCTAGCACATTTCTCAGATCTATTCATTTATCTGGTATTTCTTGCGATTAATAATTTATATATCGAATGCACTGATTTATCGTCACGTGTGTTCATTGTATCCTATTTTCCAATAATTAATTAAATTCAGTGGCACGAGTAATGTTATATGAAATTGATCGATTGATTGCGATTGGAATTTTTTATTCGAGTCAATTTTTAAAATGTACTGCCATGAAATAATGTTACGATTGGTAATAAAAAGTTTAATTAGTTATTATTAATTATTAAACACATTATAGCTGTAACGTAAGTAAAATTTTAAGTTTTTTATGGGCTATAGATATACCCAGTATAGGAAATATTCTACTTACATAAATTAAGACCTAAACCACATATTGTCTATTGAAATCATACTAAAAACATAGTATATTCATGTGAATTTCGCATTGGAAAATACGGGATACATTTCGAAAATTTGTCGATCGAATCTGTATTTCTGGTCTCTTTAAAATGAAACGTTTTTTTATTAAATTATTGCTGTCTTTCTAATAAATCTTAATATTTGAACTAACCAAGGAAGAAGTATGATTTTTTTAAAGTCCTATACTAATAAAGTATTGCTAGAATAATTACTGCGACAACTGGAATTCCTACTTTATTAAGTGTTGCGTTAAAAATAACTATTTTGTAACCTTAATTGCATTACTATGTCTGTGTTATGGTTTATAAGTGGACATTCCTTCATATATGACGAAAAAGAAATAGATTTTTCGTTTAACAACTATCTAAATAATTGTATGGCCATACCTTGCTTACCATTGCAGTACCAAAATGTTTAATAAAAAGCATTTTGATACTGGAGTGATCACAGAGGTACGTAGACCTGATAATTTAATGAAATAATATATATTTTTTGGTTATGAAAAAACATCAAAATATAAAATCTATATAAATAATGGAAATATAAAGGCTCCTTGTAACTATACAATGGGATTTTACGTTGTAAAGTACTAATATCGGATTTTTGTATTTTTTAAAATTAGTCACGTTTTATATCATTTAGAAGCTTGTATTACATATATTTTTTAACTTTTAATTTAATACTGGCTAAAATAAAAAACGAGAAATATATTTAAACATACTTACATATCAAATAACTAACGTAAATGAATTCTTATCAAAACGTATGTTAACCTTTGGCCACGAATAAATTAATAATATTTGCATGGATTTCTGGAAAAATCTATCATTTTCTTGTGTGTTATCTATCGAATGATCATGTATTTAAAGTGGTCCTGTGTCATCAATTATGGTCGCGCCATTAACAATTAATATGTTAATCTTACTAATATTTTAAACGCAAGTTTGTAACAAACACAAGAACAAATATCCATACCATATTTGTTACTTTTTCACGCGAAAACAATTAATCTTGTCTCTATGAAATTTGGTACAGAGATAAATTATAGTCTGGAATAGCACATAGGCTGCTTTTGCGGGTGCCATTCGAGTGAAGCAGGTTGCAGCTAGTGCTCTATATTTTCAGTTACATAGGGTTTGAATAAATTTTGAGGGATTAGTTTTTACACATTCCTAACCTGTTATAACTGATAAATTAATCACACTATCACACTTCACACTAATATTCAAAATGCTGAAATTACTAAACGGATTTTGATGAAATTTGATATACAGGCAGAGTATGAGTTGACTTCGGTGATAGGATCATTTTTATCCCGATTAAATGATCCCTTAGTATAAAATAGCAATCTAGATATACGGCCGGAGGCGGGACGACGAGTTTGCAATAAATGATAAATTAATATGTTGACAAAGTTTTAAAATGTAAGAATATCTTTACGATAAAAAGTCATCAAATTAAGAAGTTAATCTACTTTAGGACAGTGGTAAGAGTGCAAGTGAACTTTACTAATTGTGAGTACGAATAAGTATTTTCCAAATGTTTGATAAAAGCAACACCGAGGTGGCCATATTTATAAATTATCTTTATTATGTCTCCCACTGACCACGCTCGCTGTAAAGTGTTCGAAACGTCGGATTAATAATATAATGAATAAATCGCGTTTTAAATCCGTTAAAAAATTTTAATTTCTAAATGTATCATACTCGCATAAAATCAAACACAAGAAAATACTAGCAATAAATATTAGTCTACTAAATAAGTATAAGTCTATACAATATTGATGTTCATATATTATCTCTATTCTTTGTCTTACCTCCCCTGAATAGTTCTGAAATATATGCTATTTTTGAAATATTATAATTGATATTTATTATTGTTTGTGATTATCAAATATATGGGATTTATTGTATAAGTTACATCATAATGTGTAATGGAACATTAGCAATTGAAAGTTATAAACTATTAAAATTCTAATAAGGTAATATTTAATCAGCACGCGTTTTTGAATGATTCAAATCTAGATACAATCAAGGTGATGATTACACAGATAACCTTTTAATATTAGTAACGCTTATATATTTAAGTGCTTCTTGATTGGAATCGTAAAATTCGATCGTCCACCTGTTTGATTTTAATGTAATTATTTAGATTGGTTTTATTTACGACTCATTAGGCAAATGACAAGTTTGCAATTTGAAGTAACTCATTGACTCTAAAGTGAGGTTAATCCTACTTAATATTATAAATGCGAAAGTTTGTAAGGATGTGTGTATGTTTGTTGCTCTTTCACGCAAAAACTGCTAAACCGATAGCAATGAAATTTGGTACGTAGACAGCTATACAACTGGAATAAAATACAGGCAACTTTTTATCTCGATATTCCTACGGGATAAAGACTTATGCGGGTGAAACCGCGGGGCGCAGCTAGTACTAACATACATCAATAGAAATATTATATTTTATATGTCCCTACTAATATTTAAACTGCGTCATTGGTACAGCTTTTAACGCGTAAGCGTAGAATCGACGTCTTAGATTCGATACCTGGTAGGGGATCACAAAAAAATGTCTCTGTCTAGTAAGACACAGATGGCTGGTCAAATACTTGGCCATAATAGAAAATCGATCCGTGAAACGGATGTATATCATCTGCCCCATACCCCACTAGGGGACAAAGATACTTTTAAGAAGGCTATAAGATACATAGAATATCATGTATGACGTGATAGCCTATAGCATATCTACTAGCTATCTCTAGCTTGTATCTCTAATGTTAATTATAGTATTATATCTTTATTTATTGTAATAATATATCGCTATAATAAACATCCTTTTTGTAAGTGAATAAACCCACTAAATCTAGTTAATCTAATCCAACACTTATCACATACCAGTTTCAGTGTGTTTTGTTGAAAATTAAATAATTTATCCTTATAATCATATAAGCAATAAATGTCAATAGTTGCAATATTATCAATCCTAGTCAAAAATCTGTCCTACTGAAAAGCCTTTCCCTTTTAAAAGAATCTGTCAATGAGTCAAATTGCCCCATTCATTCTTGGTTTTAAAAAAATAAATGCGATATACAGTAAAGTTACGAACCAAAACCAGTCCGTGTAAAAGACATCAACGCGTGCATGAGCTTCGCGCGAAATCATTTGAATAAAATATTAATGAAATTATCAATGAATATAGTTTTGCTCGCGGCGAAACCTGATATATTAGATTGATCAGGATATAAGCTTTTATCACTACAGGTTGCAATGTACATATCGCATACACCCACTTAGCTGGTAGCAATTTAAACGGTTCAGGACATCAGGTACGTATATAAGTTAAATAAATTTAAAAAACAAGGTAGTTCGATGAAAAACAGATTTTCTATCACATATTCTTCAGAAAGATTTAATTTTTTTTAAGATTAATTTTTCTTAGTAAGTCACTATTTATATAACAATAACTCCCCAATGCTTAATTCATTGCTTGCAATATTGAATTACTCCGTAATATATATTTATTATCTTAATATATATAAATCTCGTGTCACAATGTTTATCCTCAATGGACTCCTAAACCACTTAACCGATTATAATAAAATTCGCACACCATGTGCAGTTCGATCCAACAGATAGGATAGTTTATATTATTTCAATTACGATAAATGACTGCCCAGGCGGAGCCGGGGCGTGCAGCTAGTAGTATATATTTATTCATATTAAATCAAATAATAACCTTGATCGCTTAACTATTACTTTTGACCCTCATGGGCATCCTTTCTGTAGACCCCTGGTGCTTTGTATATCAGTTATATCGGAGACAGCAAATAAAACATCGCAGCTAAGTGCTTAGTTTACAGCTTCGCTCATTTACAAGTACAATCTAATCGCACTGAATGAACTCGCAAAGTAAACATTACAGTGCGTTTGATAAGAAATCGAGAACATCATATAAACATATAGTTATTATGTCGTAGTATTCATGTTCATTTAATAATATCTAGCTTCCTAACTATGGGTGAATTTCGTATCTAAATGATATTATACTTTTTGTATTCTACCAGACCTAATTTACTCGTAATATGCGATTTAACTCCTGTGTTGTAATTTGTTTAGTTCCATACTATTAGTTTCGTATGACCCTAATAATATAACACGGAATTTACAAAGTCCGGACACCTAACTTAGTTCTCACAGGTTTAATTTTATTGGATACAGATAAAATGCTTATTTGTTAATATTAATATCGACAAATGTTTGCCAGACGCGGTCCGCCGTTAGACGGTTATGTTACAGCCGCAAACCACAGCTTTCCCTAATATTTGGAGCGTCAGCAAATAAAGTATGTTACTGTATGCTTTTTGTTATCATTGGTTATTGATCTATTTTCTCGGAAGGCAGTTTCTTTATTGTTCTAGGGGAATGTGTGGGCTTTAAAATAAATGTAATATATTTTTTTCCGAATATATCCATAATGGGGTTGAGCTTACAAAACATTTTGTTATACAGTCAAATAAACATAAAATAATTGTGAAAAATATAATAAATGTGTAGATAGGAAAAATCCTAGTTTTTGTAAATGCGCTTACGCAATAACATAAATACATAAATAATATGTATTAACTAAATAATATTACGATTTAAATTTTGTAAAAGATTAAACAAATCATTAAAATTTCAAATAAGCACCTACGCTTAGTATTTTTGAATGATTATGCGTCATTAATTAAATATTTTAATTCACATTACTATATCATGATCATTCAAGGAATTTCATTGATTTTAGCATAGTTTTATGCTCACCAAATTAAAGCATTCTCTTCGCAAAAGAAAAACATCATAATAAAACAGTTAATTAGAGTCAATCGATTGTTCTGCGAACCGTACCAATACCGCTAAGTTCGCGGCTCGTTTTTTTATTACGATATATGCGTATTGTGTTTCTGTATTTGCATATTATTTTGATATCACTGACTTGGAATGGATCGCGATTCCGTCTGCTCTTAAAGGAACTGAATTTGTTTAAATATGTTTAAAGACTAGTTTTCTTACGTAGACCTCGTTCCATCGATGTCTTTTAACCAGCTTTGAATGGGTCACTATATGAAATACATTTCTATTCAGCAATTTAGTTTGATCCCTGGTGGTTTGTTTTTTCTATACAATATAGAAAGAAAGAAGAAAGAAAATACATTTATTTATACAAGGTAAAGTTATAAAAAATAATTTGATATACAAAAAGATAAATAAACCTCATATAAACAGAAGATCCACTCAGTGTATAAGAGTCTAAGACCATTAAAGGAACTTAGACTCTCCACTGATTTTCAGTGGACACCACATTGATCCCCTGACAGGGGCAGCGTACATGCAAGAGGTAGAGGTTATCTTATGATATGTACAGCGTATATATCATAAGATAACCTCTATTAAAATTATTTCATCAGTTCAGATGGAAGATCATTTATAATTTACTTTGTATATTACCTGTATATAATATCAGGCAGGACCATTTGACTTTTTCATTCTAGTTTAATTTTTAAAACTGTTTTTCCTTTATGAGGCTTTTTGGGACCTTTGAAATCACAGATCATCCAATAATTGATGTATAATATTAAGATTAAGATTTGTAAATAACTTGAATTTATGTACACATTCAAAATATAATGTGACATATTACACATCCCATGTGTTATTATAAAGGCAAAAGTAACTGTCTGTCTGTTTCTTGTTCACACCAAAACCACTAACAGATTTGGATGAAATTGATATCAAAAATAGTTTGTTTCCCGAAAGGATTGTTTGTTTTTATGACGATGTTTTAAGGGATTGGGAGTTACAAGTATACGGGGAAAACCTCGAAAACATCGTCTATCTTTCACTGTACTACGCAGATGCATCCGCGGGCGGGAAGCTAGTTTAGAATATTAAACAAACATGAGTAAAATGTATCTTGTTATAACTGAGAAGCTTGCATTAAGTATATTCTTAGTGGTATATAAAAAATTATTAGCAATTCATGCCAAAGTAAGTGCTTTATCTTCCGATTGTACAAACTGGTTAATTTACTTTTTATGTATAAAAATAAAGTCACGGACTCACTATTGACCATTAAACCAAGTTAAACGTTAAACCAGTTCTAAATATAAACAAGAAACTCATTTGTATGTTCGTGTGTACTTTTTAAAAAGCTTTATTTATAGTCATTGTGTACCTAGTTTAAGAACATAACTACGATTTGATGAAATAATTTGAAACACAATTATTTCTTCACCTCACTGATGTTTTGATGGTTCAGAATGTCTAACGTTTATTACAACTTCAGCTATCATTTACTAGTTCTTTATCCCGGCCCAGCTCGGGTTGACCCAAGATGAAAACGTAATAAAATATAGTCTGCCACACCCACAGATAACGTGACTATCTACTGATCAGAGAATTTTTTAAAATCGGTTAAGTAGATACAGAGATTACCCGTTAACGTGACAAACTCACAAGTTCACCAACTTTATCACTTAATAATATAAGTTTATACTTCTATTTAAACCTTTGTAATGCTTACTAAAATCTGTAGTGACACATTTATAAATTGCGCATGCGAAATTTTCTCGCTACAGAGGTATATATACAAAAAATTTTAACAAATTTCAGACATCATTCAATTGCGCTCTTACCGGTCGGCCAGTCGTGTAGACTGGTCGAGGTTCCTCCCTTTTTCGACGCAGGAATTCTACCTTCTAACTTCTTTCCTCCATAAATATATCTCTTTGACCCAATATCGTGCAACTATAATATCTGTACTTGCTTGTGAGCGAAATAAAACTCCACTTTTAATCAATCTTTTCTGTTTTTAACAGTCTCATAATAATGGTACTTTTATCAACAGTTAAAAAATACACGTAATTGCTATCAATACAAAAAGCCGGGGCAATTGACTAGTGTTCAGTATGAACGCACTGCAATCGAACAAACAAAAAATAATAATATTATGACCAGCCCGCGGCGTCGTTTGCCTCATTACCATCATCTGTCTGTCGAGAGGTTGTATCATTTAAATAATTATTTAAGAATTATCTCGGCATTTTGTTCGGTTATATGTGAACTATTATTTAAAGTTTGGTTGTTAGATTCTGTTTCGGCAATTACTATAATAATAGCGCTTTTAATACGTTGGTCGAATCATTCGCCTATTCTTGGATTGGTCTACTGAACTGACATTAAATTATTATTTTTTTACATACGAACTCTAGCGAACACAACGGGCATGAAATTATTTTTATGTTGCCGTGTTTATACTATAAAAATATCTAATGTGTTACTGCACAAATTAGGAAGTGTTGTTTGTTAGTAGCTGGCAAAGGGTGTGCTGGGTCGCCTGAAATGGAAAGCCCATGAACTTTTGCAGAGGCGTAACGCCTTTCCGGGATAGCCGGCTTTAAATAGGGAAAGGATTAACGAGTATAATATAGGAAAGGTAAGGGAAAGGATACGTGCATCTGGTTTACCTACTGTACAAAACACAGTAGCATGCTGCTACTACCACAGATTACTTAAAAGTCACTACGTGCCTACATCTTCTGTTTTTCTGTTTCAACAGCACTTAAAAATCTCTTAACATTACTCGAGTAATTCGAAGAGATAAAACACGAACATTGCTACAGTAATTCACTTGGTTTTAGATAAGTTTCTACCATTAACTGGGGACATTTGCAGTTAAATTGATGTGGAACTGTGCCTCATGGCCCGTTCAATTAGATTAACTGGAAAACAATTTGCTTTAACTAGATGCTAGCACGATTTATACACTTTAGTGTTATGTGGGAAATCGTGGTTTCGCAATTTGGTTCGTAAAGACTATATATGTATTAAAATTAGTTCAGTGTAATACTTTTTTAATATCGTGATCGTGTTAATAATATATTTATTCTGTATAGATTTTAGATGACAATTATTTCTTTACCGATGCAATAATTTATCTATCTAAACAGAAATGAATAAAATGTCTTACATATTTTAAAAATAAACTATAAAAGTTACTTTACTGTGTGAGTCGAGCACGCTTCGGGACGAATTGGGGCAGCTCGCACCGGTGAAATACCACACCCCCACAGTAAACCGGCGTGAAATAATAGCGTGCTATTGTGTTTCGTACGGTGAGTGGGGGAGCCGGAGACCGATATCCTTTTCCTTATCCTTCCCAGTCCTTTCCTTTATTCCTATCAACAATCCTTTCTTAATCCCTTCCCAATTTAAAGTCAGCAATCCATTTGTAGAGGAGTAAGATCTACAATTGACCTTACGCCTCTCCAAATGTTCATGGGCGGTGGGAGCGCTTACCATCAGGCGACCCACCAGCTCCATTGCCGACAATAACATAAATATAAATATCAAATTATGTAAAAATTAGTTTACAAAAGTTCAGTGCGAGACTATAAAAGAAAAGAAAACGTTTAAAGTATCTCTAATAGGGCTTTAAAATACAACATTTTTCAAATCCATGGCTTAAACTTTTTTCGTATTAAAAAGCCTTTTATTTTAAATTGGAGTAATCATCTCTCCATAAAAGATCGGAAATTCCATGAATAAAGGAAAAGATAAGATTATCTGTTCTCACCCTTGTTATCAATTAATTTGTTAACAAATGGGTGGACGAAACAATTTGGATCGCAGAAAAAACTTTATCGATTCGGACGGACTTTTTATGTTCGGTAGGGTTCCTTCGAGTTTGGTGTCTCTTATTTTAAATTAAATTTTCTTTGGAATCAATAAAATTAGTCGAACAATAACAAAAAATATACATTTGTGTATTTAACCAAACTCAGGCCGAAGCTTCACGTGCGTACTTAAACAATTTAAATGACAACAATTTTCAATCAAATCAACATAATCACGCCAATCGGTGGAAAACTCATGAAGTCTATCCATAAACAAAAGAAAAAATTGTCTAATTTGAACCTTCCTTGGTTTTTGGGAAGATTCGTTAGAAAATAACTCTAAAGATCCCTAAAAAGGTGTCAATATGTCCCTCACGGTAGCAATTCGTCAGAGAGTTTATTGGTCGAGATTCAGATGATAAGATTGTGACATATTTATAGTTTTCGTCTCGGCTATTTCGCCCGAATCACTTTTTGTTCAGACTAAAATTCTGAGCGCGAGTAACCTTTGTGTTAATGAGAGCGATTTGATATGTGTCCATTTTTATTGGTGTTTCAGTTTGGTATGATAGTATATATTATATGTTCCCACTGCAGGGACACAGGCCTCTTATGCCGGTTTAGGGCATAATCCATCACGATTTTAAAATTCAAATATGTTGTTTATTTACTTATAGGGAAATACATTCATCTCAAAAAATATATAGTAAATAACTGTAGTGCTAATTAAACATATTTTCTGGTGTTATTTTAAAAAATCTCTTAAAATGAAATGTTTTTATTACAGCAGGAATTACAAAAAATACCAGCTGCGCTCCGCGGTTTCACCCCCGTAAGTCGGTATCCCGTAGGAATATCGGATTAAAAAGTTGCCTATATGTTATTCTAGTTGTCCAGCTGTCTGCGTACCAAATTTCATGGCAATCGGTTCAGCAGTTTTCCGTGAAAGAGCAACAAACACACACACATCCTTACAAACTTTCGCATTTATAATATTAGTAGGACAAAGTTCTTAATCTAAAGACTCTTCCTTGATTTCCGGAATATCGGGAAGAAATAAACGTTCAACAATATGCAACACTGTACAAAAACTATTCGATGTTTTTTATTGTGGGAATCGAGCCCGTATTTCAGATCCCAGCCCCAGATCGCACGGGGGAAGGTATCACAATAGAAGATTATCGCTTGTACACTAAATTTCATCAAAATCCGTTCCATAGTTTCAGCGTGATTGACGGACAAACATCCAAACAAACTTTCACATTTATTTTATTATGTGATTGTGTGATTGCAGTATTTATCCTAGCAAATATTAAAAAAGTAATCATTACGAATTCATCAAAAAATTACACATTACCTATATCAGATCTTAAGACAGTTTTGCATAAGACAGTGCATTATTTTAACATCGCTCATCGCTTCGCACCTCACAAACACCTGTCTTATATTTTATTGCACAATTAATTAATATCCAGAAAATGCTAATATAATTTTATTTCAAATATTGTTTAAGCATTTGTCGGTATTAAAATTATAACAAGTTCGTATCTCGAAAATAAAATGTTAATTGTATCATTTATCTTAATCAATGATGTATATACGTTTATTTTTTATTAATATTTAAGTGGGTTTGCGTTTGTATGACTTTATTTTAACAGCGAACTGCTAAATAATACAAGTTTTAAATATGAGCAAAGATTTTTTGTATGAAAATAGTTTTGTTTCAACAGTTCATATGAAATGTTGATTTTTAATAATTTCGATGTCGTAAATTGTTATTTGTTCCCTCAAAAGACATATACTATTTTTGTTATATGTACCTGAAAATGTATATTTAATAATTATATTATTTATTAATTAAGAGATGTAAAATTTTTATGACCTTTAATATTATAAAATAAAATTTCATGATGTCCCATAATCTACTTATAAATAAAAGAAGAACATATAAATAATATATAAGATAGAAACGATTTTATCTCTATCATACTTGGCCACGTGTTTATAATAATTAATTATTTCAAATAAATTAATATGTTTTATTTATTCTTCAATGGATACATTAAGCGATACGGATCTGCAGACTACAAATATATTTAAAAGTTATATAAGAATTTAAGTGTTTGTTTTTTAATATTATGTGTAATCACTACATAGTATGAAACAAAGTCACTTTCTCTGTCCCTATGTATACTTAAATTTTTAAAGCTACTCTGTTATTATTCATATAATCCTTCGTTTTGAATCACTCTTTCTATTAAAAAAACCCTATCAAAATCCGTTGTGTAGTTTTACAGAGCTAAGCATACATACATAGATAGGGACAGACGTGGGAAGCGACTTTGCTATATACAATGTAGTGATTAGGATTAAGAAATTATTCAGAACACTAAAATAAATGCATCGCGGTTTCAATCAGTTAAGAAGTCGTGTGGTTTTACTCGCCTCCGTGGTCAAAGGAAATGGCGCCATGGATCTTCACATGGATATAAAGAACCCTAACTTCTACTATATATATTATAAATATATAATAGATATAACAATCATAGCTAGATAGATAGATAGATATTTCGATATAGATATAAAAATATTTCGTTGCAGAGTGAATGGATGCATTGCAGGGGCTATGGATTTGTATATAACCCTTTTCTAACCATTGATTTTAGCACACGATGGCCATGTAAGCCTACTTTGTTAGAACAAGGATTCTGGTGTAAATCAGATTATGTATAATAATGTCTGTATGCTGTTATAATTAAATCACATTATTTCAAATCGTTTTCCCAGGTGGAACGGATCAATTTGATGAGGGGAGTTCCGTTTCCTTTTCCACACCCTTCCCATTCCACTCCTTCTTTCCAGTCGTCAATCGTTTCCTTAAAACTCACCCCTTAAAAGTGGGATGCACATTCTGCAAGGCACTATTACTACAAATATCTGTTTCAAATTTTGCCAAAATCAGAAGGTAAAAGTCTGATAGTCGTATGTCGTAACATATCTCCGACAAAGTACCTTTAACTTTTAGTATTCATAATAATTCGTTAAATAAACGATACAAGTAACTATGATTACTAGCTTCTAATTCCAAGGAACAAGCTTAAAATTTACGAGAGCAAGAGATTACAGCTGTCAGGATAGTACGAATTAATTAGCGAAAGTTTAATTTACGTGCGCATGATCCGATCTATAGATCTTCGTAACCGGATATCAAGTATTTCATGAGCATTGTCAGCGGGTTCACAACATGATAAATAATTTTCTGACGCTATATATTAATCGACTGGATTGACTCAGGGGTTAAAATTTGTATGGTAATATCACAGATAACGTAATACTATGCTATAATATTATAAGATATGATTGTCGCCGTAAGAGAAAAAAAACCGTTTGATTATAATCTAACTCGCTTTTATAACCGATCCCATGTTGAAAGAACATTTCGTAATATTCCGAAAGGACCATATCCTTTTCCTTACCCTTCCCAGTCATTACCTTTATTCCTATCGCCAATCCTTTCTTAATCCCTTCCCAAAAAGTCGGGAATCCATTTGTAGAGGCGTAAGGTCTGCAATGGACCTTATGCCTCTCCAAATGTTTATGGGCGATAGTAGCGCTTACCATCAGGCGTTCCACCAGCTCTATTGTCGACTGTAACATAAAAAAAAACCATCAAGCGACCCACCAGCTCCATTCCCGACTATGACATAAAAAATGCATTGTAGTGTAATTTATACTAAATCTATATAATATGAATGTACTGTGATGAATGTTTGTTTTGTTGTTAAAATCGAATATTTTTTACTCAATAAGCCTTCTCATAGAAGCACTTTCGAATCGTCATAACACAATTTTAACATTCACCATGTAATTATACTCCTGGCTTGGTCTAAGTCGCAGCAATTGCTTATCTTGTACTAATAGGTCTTCAGGTATGTTCGTTTAATTGTACAATTAAATGCTAACTCAGTTTAATACACTTAACTTTCGATCTAACAACAATCTATACGATGTTTTTAACAAAATACCCTATTGTTTAATAAATGCAGGTCTTTAATATATTTTTTAAACTTTATTCTACACACCATAAGTAAATAATATAAAATACAGAATAAGTATACAAATTACACAATATAATATATACAATATATAATACTCAGTGGCGAGAACCTCGGACTTCAAAATCGATAAGTCGGCGTTCGAGATCGTGCGAGCGTGCAGGAAATAAATTGATTTTTCAATTTATCTGCGCATGTAGATACCACTGCTTAAAACGGTGAAGGAAAACATAGTGAGGAAACCGGCATGTCCGAGAATCAAAAATTCGACGGCATGTGACATCTGCCAACCCGCACTTAGCCAAGCAGTGTGTCCAAGCAGTGGGAACATATATGGGCTGATGATGATGATAAAACTCTTTAATACTATGAGAAATTCTATTGAAAATCGTTTATTAACGATTAATAAACGTTTATTTTACTGTATGACTTTTAATAATATTCTCAGAGTTAGAAGAGTATTTCACCAGTCATACCGTCTAATTACTCATGGTGTTGTCCGCGATACACATACAGTAGCCATACTAGATCCAGATTAGATTTCCAAACAACATTTATCCCTTCAACTAATACAATAATTAACTGTATTACTCTAACGCCGTGAACTGGACGCAATAAGCATTATCAAATCAATATAAATACTAGGCCTTCAGTCATTAGTTTGCTAAACACTGTCTATTATCGCCTTAGAGCTAATAAAGTTAAATCAATTTAAAACTTACATATTTGTGTCCTTATTTGCAAATATTCTTCGAAATTCGTAAAGCTTACGCAAAGTGTATCTGAGATATTTTGTAGTGCGAATTCATAAAAAATGAATTATATTTAAATAAAACAGTTCATATTATCGGTTCGAAATAAAAATCATATTTGTTTACAATTTTTTGATGAAAATTAGTTTGGAATTTTTAAAAAGAAAAATTCTCAAGAATTCTAGAACCTGATGTAATGTTATTATGGCAATGAGAATCGATTATACGCGTATGAATTTACGTCTACCCTATGTCTATATTTTAGAATAGAAATTTCTGTTATATACTTATGAATTACATATAAGAAAATATCTCTCTATCCGAAGTTTTATTACAAACAACCAGAAGTAATACTTCAACGCCCACACTGAGTGGCGGATTGGCTTTAAATAGTTTTAACTTTATGAGGCTTTCGCAGTTCCGCTATAATTTGATTGACTAATATTTCGGTCGACAAACTTATTATTGTGCACTATGCTGCTGGGTGTTATCCTATTTAATGGATAACTTCTCTCTTCTTCTCTCACATATATTCATATCATTGAGTAAATGAAACAAGAGAACCTGAAATGTGTACATATTATAAAACAGTAACCAGATGATTTATGTAATAATTTTAAAATAATAATTGTAATATATTGTTTTTTTTAAGATCTTAAAACAATGATTAGTTAATTTTTTCCTGTATGTCTATCTGTTTGCATTATAATCACGTTAAAACCACTGGGTAGATTTTTCAAAACCGTATATAGTGATAGACATTGGTCTACTATTTCATTATATTGATAAGGTACAACTAATAATAATAGACCACACGTGCCACGGATAAAAAGTTAGTTCTTCATAAAGCATAGAAGTTGACAATAATTATTGAATTTATTGTATAAATGTGTTTATTATACGCTTATCATTTGACCTCTCAATTCTAGTGTTTTATAGTCAATTATTCAAAAGTATTTTACATTCATTTTAAAAGATGTATTTACAGGCTTTATCTTGATTTAATGATTGTTCGTGGTTATCGTATTATGTGTAATTCAACTAAGGTTTCGTAATAACTGTGTTTACCAAGCGATTAGTTTTTATTTATTGTTGTTTTGAATATATAGGGCTTAGTTGCTGTTGTATTTATAAGATTCATGTATAATCATTTGCATGAGTAAATTTTCCACCATATCTATATTACTTGACAGTTTGTTTGTATGTTTGAACGCGCTCATCTCGTTAACTATTCGAACGTTTACAAGAATTCTTACACCATACGATTAGTTTACATTTTTCAACATTATGCAATCCTCTCATTAATCCTTTCAAAATCCCTTCCTTGTTTAAAGTCGGCAATCCATTTGTAGAAGCGTAAGGTCTGCAATCCTTACGCCACTTCAAATGTTCATGGGCGGTGGAAGTGCTTACCATAAGCGACCCACCAACTCCATTCCCTACGATGAAATAAAAAAACGTGTTTGTGCGTGCGGTCCCGTGTACCGACAGTGCTGGCCGAGACCGGTGATTCGTTGATTGTATTAATGTGTGTGTGTGTGTGTGTGTGTGTGTGTGTGTGTGTGTGTGTGTGTGTGTGTGTGTGTGTGTGTGTGTGTGTGTGTGTGTGTGTGTGTGTGTGTGTGTGTGTGTGTGTGTGTGTGTGTGTGTGTGTCATAAATCATGGTTTCATTGCAAAAGCTTGTATGTATCCTGGTCCACGTCTTAATACAAAATCAAAAAAAAGGACTACTTACTACGGGAAATTATAGACACACTTGAGGTTTCTATCATAGAAAATATATCAAATTTTCACTTTTCCACGAAACTCTAGAATCAAGCCATAGTATAAGATCCCATTCCATAATCTCCTTCACAGCCCTCTTAGGTACAAACATCTTTTCTCGGTACCTTTAACATTTTCTCTTAAATTTAAATATACACTTGAAGTATATATCGATTGTTTCTTGTCTATGACATTTTTTAACAAAAAATTCCTTTAATTCTATAATGACTAAATCGTGTACAATATATCACAAGTACGCCCATAAAGCGTGGATAATGATACGATAGTAATTTAAGAATTATTGAGACCATGCGGAGATGTAATGATCTATTGATCGATAATTCCATAATGATTTATAAGGATAACGATGTGATCGGTTGCATATACGTTGGATGTGTTATATGTTTTGTATGTACCTAATACAAGAATCACACTCATATTATAAATATGAAAGTTTATTTGTCCGCTGTCAATCACACTGATACAGCTGAACAGATTTTGATGAAATTTTGTATACAGACAGGGAATTAGCTACTTGGGCGATAGTATACTTTTTATCCCGATTAAATGCTCCCTTGGGATAAAACAGAAATATTGATATCCGGGCGGAGCCGGGACGAGTGTCTAGTAATACATTTTTTCGTCGAAATACTATGTAAATGGTAACAGGCCAGTTGATATAATTGAATGATGTTATAATAAATGTATTGATTACTAATTGTAACTGACGTCTAAGTACAATTCTTTAAATTTATCAAATATGAAATAAAAAAAAAGTAAAACATCGCTCTGGTCTCCATACACCACAATGTAACATACTGTATGACAATCTAGATATAGATACCTATTTCGAAAATGGAACGTTTAGAATTTACTGCAATAAGACTTATTACAAGCGCCTAATGAATTAAGAAGGTGTTGCCAACATCAAATATTTAGTAAACAGATTAAAAATTGATGCGCATGGCAATAGTATAGAATAATAGTAACCGATTCTATGAATTTTGTTTTGTTTGAAGTATTGTTGAAAGAGCGTGTAAGCGTCGGCGCCTTTTGTTTTGATCTATTACTGTCATAGTAATTTATTAGTTGCTTGGAGATGAGTCAGTCCTCCACCTACTAGTTTTCTTAAGGCGCGTTCTATGAGACGAAAGCCTTATTTTATTAGAGAATAGTAAACACGCTTACTTGTAATTTGATATCAATTACACATTACAATATGATAATGAAATTTCAGTTTGTGTTTCTTAAAAACTAATTGAAATATTTTATTAGAGAAAAAGTAATTATACTTACGCCTTACGTAATTTGAAGGACATACACACATATATAAATAAATAAATAAATTATTTGTTTGAGAGTAACAAGGACCCAATATCAGTTTTTAAAACAATTTATCAAAAATAAATTCACAAAGTCACAAAAATTAAAATAAAAATTAACATTTAAATAGTACATGTCCAATCTAAAGAATATCTAGAAATATATAAACAAAATATATATAACTAGAAAAAATTAAGGTATAAAGTTTCAGGTTTGAAAACAAAATAAAAAAATACGAGTTTCATTCATAACATGGCGGCCAGGAAAACGTTAAGGAGATATTATTTTTCAATTAAAACGTTAATTATAAAGGTAAGGTAGTAATGTAAGGTTGGTTAGTCAAATTTAAATAAGTTTTGTGTCCATTTCTCCACGTCGATAAACCTATACAGTTCAGTATACAGTCGTAAGTAGTCCTTTTTATAACCGTACAAGAAACAATAAACCAAATGATATTTTCAAACAATGATAAGGCAAAAAGTCGATCACGAATTTGAGAAACAGTCTTACGTTCATTTTGAACGTTTAGAAATTGCGTGCAAATGCCAAAAATAACATAAAAATATATCAAAAAACACTAAAGTAACTTCTCTTAAATCTTATGATAACAATGTCTTAGCGAAATATGCACGAGTCAAGCACGAGAAAAAGGTTTAAACTCTATGGATACACATAAATCACAGTTAACAATGTGGAAGGGTTTAACATGATCTCTAGGTTATGTAGCTAAAGAGATGCTGATGTATTTATTAATGATATTTAAATATTATAGTTCCTTTTTGTTTGATAATAAATTTTGTTCCTTCGTATTGTGTACGTTTTTGAAATAAATATTTATCTCATCTTTTATTTATAGAGTAATTATTAAAAAGGTGTCAATATTTACATACAATATTAGACAACACGCATATTATTATATGTATGTTATTGGAATATGTTGAGGATTCATTCATTACCCATTGGTTTATAGGGAAATAATTTCTCTATGATCCAAATATTATACTAGAATAACATGGATTTAAGAAAATTTTAAACATAGTCACCCATTAACTTCACTCTTTTTATATGTACACATATAATTAATCACAATAGCTTATATCAACAATAAAAATTCTATAATATGCAAATAAATTATTAACATTTTCTTTAATTCAATGAACCTATCTCTTAGTATATAAAATTCTTCGGAATTCTATAATCGTCCCGATGACATGTTTACGACATCTGTGCCAGTCTGTAAAAGGGCCATAATGGAGAAAAAACACAACAAAGAAATCATTGCTAGATGAAATGGGTCAACATGTATCAATGATTTAAATATTGATCGCGTATGTGATCCGGAACATGTTTTAACAAGCTTGTATTAGATTCACCTGTATTTTTATATAACTCTGACTCCTTAAAACTCGATTTTGAACCAATTTAATCAAAATTTAGTACTAATCAAAGATCGAGAATACATTATTGTTATGAGTTCTTCTTATCCTGGTTAGGATCGCCAGGATGAAATAATTTCCTTATGTTTACTCTGTCAACAGCTTTACATACATTCTACTATTAGCGTGTTTCTAAATTTTTTGACTACATTTATTACTATATGTGTACCAACTGATCCCACAGTCCCGTCTTCGCTTGAACTATCGAACGTGTGATAGCTGTTAAGTTGACTTATATTTTTGGCATAAGTTTCTTTAATTTTTCTTTCATACAATCGAAAACATCAGTCTGTTGACAATGATAAACACAATAAATAGAATTCGAAATCGGTCCAGCAATTCATATGAGATATAGAGATATCCTTTGGTCACGGCATCAGGGGGTAATTTTTCATTTTTATGCCATAAGCAGACAACTGAGCTGGAGGGTTATGGGTAGTGCCTCTGCGAATGCGCTGCCCGCTTTTAAGAGGAAGGGGATAAGGAAAGGATTGACGATGGGAAAGAAAGAAAGAAAAGGAAACAGGCCTCCGGCTCACCCACTCAACGTTCGAAATATAGAAGCATGCCACTATTTCGCGCCGGTTTTCTGTAGGGGTGTGGTACTTACCCGGAGCGAGCTGGCCCAATTCTTGCCGAAGCATACTCGACTCCCACATTACTCAAAAACTTCGATAAATACACGTTTATTTGTCATATTACTTCAATACATCTCTAAAGATAAAGATTAGTATAAAAGCATTTAAGAACAATCTTAAATTTTGTTTACTTTTTTTGTAGCATTTAAAACTTTTCTAATATTTTCGACATAGTTTTTGCTTAATCTGAGACTGCATTATAAGAAATATATGAAAATATAAAGCTACCCTTGATTTTCGATAACCAATTACTACCCACTGTATACATTGTAGAAGTAGTAGTAGTGAAGTCCCGTGTCACCTAGTGGGGTATGGGGCAGATGATGTACATCTGTTTCACTGATCGATTTTCTTTAGGGACAAGTAGGTGATCAGCCTTCTGTGTCCTGCCAGACCGAGACATTTTTTTTTGTGCGTGCGTAATTTGTGTTGTGGGAATTGAACCCAGGACCCCTCGGTTCTACGCTCACGCGTTAATCACTGAACCAAGGAGGCGGTCAAACTCTATACATAGTAGTGAGGTTTAAAGGACAATCTAGAATTCTTATCGCCCTTATCTCGAGAGCACATATCTTCATACACGCATTGTGTGGACTGATTAGGTTTTGTGAACACCCATGTGGTCTTAAGATGTCCTCGTATTTGTATGGGCTATTGTTATATGTAGCGCGGTTCCATTGGATACGATAGTAATCCTATAATTATTCCTCGGATAGCAGTTGCTGGACTAGAAGATATTATTTTCTATGGTATAATTACGTAATGTATTTTGCAAATTATGAAATATATATGATTGCACTTTGGTATTTTATTCTATTTGAAATTTTGCTGCGCCCTGCGGTTTCACCCGCGTAAGTCCGTATCCCGTAGAAATATCAGGATAAATAGTTGCTTGCATGTTATTCCAGTTGTCCAGCTATCTACGTATGAAATTTCACTGCAATCAATTCAGTAGTTTTTGCGTGAAAGAGTAACAAACATACACACAACCTCACAAACTTTCGCATTAATAATATTAGTAGGATAGGATATTAAAATTTTAAATTTACTTTAGTTAGTAATTGTCTACATACATTTAGTATAAATAAACTATTTGGGTCATAAGGTATACATACTATTTAATTTGCAACAGTATAATGACTTATTAATCTCATGATAACAATTTTTTTAACTAAAGAAATTTACCATAAGAGAGGTGTAATATCTCGAAGCTACAACAGCTATATTACGGATTATAATATTACGAATTAGGAAGAATTTCTAACATCGACCTGGTATGACCTGTCACAGTCACTCCTGTGTAAAATAATGTGCAAGCAACGACGTCCGTCCTGAGCGAATAGGATGCAATAATTTAAAGCAGGAGCGACAGAGATAGGTTACACCAGGCCAATTTGCGACTATACTTGAGTATATCATGATATCGTATCGTACGACAATGGGAACAGAATTTCACCCAAACTCGTAACTAATATGTTTGACACTTAATACTTCCTCTAAGGGCGGAGATTTTGAATTATGTGGTAATAATACGATCCATTTGTTTGAGTTATCGATCTTTTTATTTATCCCCGGTCGCCGGGGCCCGCCTTTGAATCTAATGATTTAACGGCATTGTAGGGTTGATGTATGATATCATAATTAACCAGGCCTAAAAGACCCCATTTTGTTTCGATGTTTTATGATTGAAATTCGATTCGTGATAATTTTTGATCTTTATTGTATTAGGGTTCTATTTGTTTGTTTATTTTTATGTGTCGGTCGTTTATTTATTTGTTCAGTTGGGTTAATATAAATTAGTATAATGTAGTATAAATAAATATATGTAATAAAAGTAGAATTATAATTTGTATCGATAATAATAAATATGTTTTTAATATAATTTTAAGCGCTGGAAATACCTTAGATGGCAAAAGCAGCCAACATTTTTCCACCACCAGACTTCAAATAAAAAAGTAATATAATATGTTTCACAAAAAAACAATCGTATTGATAACCTTCTTTGATGTCGGTTAAACATCAAAAATATGTAAATTCAAGGACTGTACTTGATATTTGTTAATATTTTTACTGTTAGCTCAGTTCATTGCTCCCATGTTTTAGATAAATTAGTTTACTTTATGATTGTTATTTTCATTTAAAATGCAGATCACGCTATCAGAGTATGGAACTATGAAACCATATATGCGATTTTAACAAGGCCTCAGATGTTTTATTGTGAGTTTGTGCGTGACTAGCTTTCGAAATATTAAGTGTTAAGATTAATAAAGCATATTTAATTGTGGGAGTCGAGCATGCTTCGGCACGAATTGGGCCAGCTCGCACCGGGGAAGTACCACACCCCCACAGAAAACCGGCGTGAAATAATAGCTTGCTATTGTGTTTCGTACGGTGAGTGGGGGAGCTGGAGGCCTATTTCCATCTCCTCGTCCTTCGCAGTCCATTCCTTCTATCCAGTCATCTATCCTTTACTTATCCCTTAAAAGCGGGCAGCGCATTCTCAGAGGTCTGAGCCTCTGCGAATGTTCATGGGCGGTGGTGATCGTTTACCAACAGGCGAACCACCAGCTCAGTTGCATATAAAAAATTAAATATTTCTACTCTACAATACTCAACGACACATCGAGCGAACTTACTTTTTATCAACTAACTCCTTTTTTATCAACTAACAATGAAAAACTTTATAATCCCTGCAAGCAAATGCATAACTAAGATAAGCAGCAATTTTACATCACCATGTGCGTATTAACCTTCACCGATTACTATAAGGAACATGAAGACACGGTAATGGCTCCTAATGATTGTTTATATGAGAACTGGTGTTGGGTCATTATATTGTGAATTATTGTCCATTCTTGCAGCCTATTTGCTGAAATAAAATCTAGGTATAAACGTCTTCCGCGTTGGATTAATCGTGGTCGAATAAATCAGAGGTAATTGGAAGTGTTTATACTCTTTATATATACACTAGCTGTGACCCGCGGTCGAAACCGCGTAAGTCCGTATCCCGTAGGAATATCGGTACAAAAAGTGCCTATGTGTTATTTCAGTTGTCCAGCTATCTACGAAGCAAATTTCATTGCAATCAGTTCAGTAGTTTTTGCGTGAAAGAGTAACAGACGCACGCATACATATGCATCCATCCTCACAAACTTTCGCATTTATAGTATTATTATTCGCCATTAGATGTCAGGAAGAATCATAATAAATTGGGACTACTCAAACGCAAGTAAGTTTAAGTCGATAAAACACGAATATGACATTTTCTAAAAAAAATTCCTAGCTAGATCGATTTATCGCCCCCGAAACCCCCTGTATACTAATTTCATTAAAATCGTTGGAGCTGATTCCGAGATTCCAATTATATATATATATATATATATATATATATATATATATATATATATATATATATATATATATATATATATATATATATATATATATATATATATATATATATACAAGAATTGCTCGTTTAAAGGTATAAGATTCATTCACTCATTCACTCATTTCAGTTTATTCGATATTTTGTAGTGGATAATTAATTACAAAATGATATAAATGTTTTACAAGTAGATAGTTAGAGTGATAGATAATGCAGATTTTGAAATTTTTATAAAAGGTAATTTTAATATAGAATTTACCTTCTAAATTGAAATATACATAAAATCACACACACACATTTGCTCTGAATTCAGATTTTTTTTATTAAACTCATAAGCCTCGAATTGATGGAAAATAAATTAAATTAATTTAACGTTTGAAAAGAGAGGTTTTCAATGCGAGGAGTGATTGGAATAGACAGATTTTTTCAAGTCCAACTTTTTATCTACTGGGTCACTTAAAATAAGAAATAGTAAAAGGTAAATTAATGCTGTTTAAATAGTGCTATTACAATATACCAATAAACAATAATAAACATTTAAATGAGCAGTAATACAAATGATGACTTACAAATTTCTTATTCAGTATAAATGTAAATGCAAACATTCGATTATTTCTACAAACCAACTAATTTAAATAGAAAACCGAGACCTAGGTCTTGTTATTCCCTTAGTAATTCAAGTGCAATGTGATAAAGATCCCAGTCCTCCGAGTTAAACCTAAATGCCTAGATTCTTAACTAAATTGCATATTGTTAGTTCCCGCATTTATAAACCGAAGGCTTGTTGTAAACGGGAAGATTTTCAAATGTTAACATGTAAAATAAGCAGTAATTGGTTTAAGATATACAACGTTTTCTCTGTCATTACTCATATTATCTATGATCATTGATATATCAAATAGATATATAGAGAATTAGTACTTAAAATATATAGTTTACGTGTTAAAAAATCGTCTATTATGTTCAAAAATTTTACGCATTGCTTCTTTAAGATATATTACAACTATGAAATATTTCAATTAAACTATATCAAACTCGTAAAGTCAAGCATTGGCCATAAATTAAAACAATCACACGCTAACTCCTTCTCCTCTCCTCTCTCCTCAGACTCCTTAATACGCGATTTGAATCAGTTTAAAAACTGAACACTTATCGAGGACAATTAACTATCTTATTGTCCTGATAAGCATTGCCAGCATTGCATACCCTGCTCTTATCTATACACTGTACAAAAGCAAGTTAGAAACAAAAGAAAGAACAATTTACTTTAACACACACAAACACAAATAGTAACAACACATAAACAAAAATGAAATTAAAAAAGAAAACATAATATAAATTACGTGTGGTTGCGTGCGCCAAAAAAGGATGCCACTCGGTATATTTAAGGAAGAACACCTCAATACTGATTTTCAGTTACAATTTAATGCTAATATTATTAGTAGTTTTTTTTAATTAAAATATTTATTTTATACCTATTATTGTTAAGTTTTATCAAACATTAATCAAAATTCAATATATTTGTTACGTATTTTGCGACAAACGCTGTCGTGTAAACTTCCTTAACATATTTCCTTATGTATGCGTGTGTGATAACGATAATTTGACTTAAATATATGTTGACTCATTAATATTAATCAGCTTAAATCACGCTGGTGGCCGTTTGGTTGTATGAAGTATTTTACTCACTATACATGGATGTAAAAATGTATGAACGATGTGAGTCTTTGAATATTATAAATAAATAAATGTTTAATGGTGATTATGTGATAGCGCTTTATTGGAAGCGATCGAAAATAAAAAGTGATAAAAAGATATAAAAATATGATAAAGTAACAAGAGACTATTCATTATTGAGATATTTTTGTCAGACATTGCTTTTATCTTATATTCATAAAAGAGAAGGTACATTTTTCAATCTTGCTATAACTTTTCGTTCCATAAAGATACAACGAAATTAAAGGTTTGCAATGGTTATATGCTATATGGTATTGGACAACCATTATAAATATTAATGAATAAATTTAAAAGAAGGATTCAAAAATCAGCCCTTAAACAAATACAAAAACAACAATTAAAGCGAAATATATGCACCTAAACCAAAACGTGCTAGCATAAACAATTTTCGCCACCACGTTTTGATTTTGTAATTTATTTTCCGTATAATTCAAATATTATCAGTATTTCAAGTTTAATCATAAATGGCGAAATATAAATTAGATTCGCGAATGAATTTGTGTACAAGTTTATAGTAAATACTTGCACGAAATTTTACAATAGGCAATTTAAGTCTACACTACACAGAGCAATGCTAAATAAATGATACTAGCCCTCCAACCAAATTTGTCTACTAACTACAATTAAACAATTATTCAATATAAATCGTTTTCAACAATTAACTACAATTAAATCGACAAAAGGATACTTAAGTGTTATTTTGTTTTATGTTCTTAATGTGGGAATCGAGCACGCTTTGACATGAGCTGGGCCAGCACCGGGTATCTAGGTAGGTATATATAGGTATCTGGCTGTGGGTTACCTGAATGTAAGCGCTAACATACATACATACACATTTGCAGAGACGTAAGGCTATTTGCAAAGAGCTTACGTCCAAATGGGTTATAGACTTCAAAAGATATGGGATTAAGAAAGGATTGATGGGGGAATAAAGGAAAGGACTGGGAAGGGCAAGGAAAAGCCTATTTCACATTACAAAATAACTACTATTTCTCGCTGATCTTCGATCGCATCATAATATGTTTATTTGTTTGAACAAAGTCACAATGTCAATAGACATGAGGAAATTTTATCAACTTAGCTGTATGATCTATGACTACATAAATATAACAAGTAAATAACTTGGCTTAATATCAATGCGGCAAATTTCGCAAAATTTCTGCTTCAAAAGATATGATTGAGTATCAGTATACTTTTGCCTTACCTTACAACCAAACAATCACATGTTATTTATAATACTAGATGCTCGTCCCGGCTCCGCCCGGATACCAAGTTTCCTGTTTTATGCCAAAGCAGCATTTAATCGGGATTAAAAGTATCCTATCAAGTCAGCTCACCTGTCTGTATACCAAATTTCATCAAAATCCGTTCCGTAGTTTCAGCGTAATTGACGGACAAACAACCAAACAAACTTGCACATTAATAATATTATAGTATAGTGTGATACAGAATTTATAATATACATAATACAATACAATTTAATATTCAGCAAAAAGGTTTGTTCTATTTATGTCTAGCTGGTTCGTCCCTAACAAGATTTGTGGTCGGAATAAAAACAAAAGTGCGAGAGTAACGAAGACCGCACCGGCTGAGCCTATCGGTTGTCTGTCCACTAAATTAGATGTCTGTTTGCATGCACTTTGCTCCTATTGTTAGTCCTACGTATAAATAATGTGTTTTTGTTATATAAAATCGGGTTTTAGCGACACTAATATCACTGGGACATTTGACGTTGACGTTATACTTTAAACTCTTTCGCTGTGCTATTAAGTAACAAAGTCATATCTCGCATTTTATAATGTCATTGAAAATGGTGGCTCAGGGGTGAGGATCTCGGATTTAAAACGTCGAAGGTGCGAATCCAGGCGAGTGCAAGAAAATTTTCAATTTATTTGCGCACGTTGATAACATCACCATTGCTTAAAACCTTATCAAAAGTTCGACGATATGTGACATCTGCCAACCCGCATTTAGCTTGGTGGTGGATTATGGCCTGAACTCATAGGAGGCCTGTGTCCCGCAGTGGGAGCATATATGGACAGATGATGAAGATGAGAGTCCTACTTTTGTGTAATATATGTATTTTGTGTATACAATAAATAATTTGATTTAAAACAGTATCAAGTGGAACATACCTTGGTATCTTCGAGGTTTCGTAATCTGAGTTGCTTTGTCTAGCATTGTTAAATCTTTTTAATACAGATCAACTGACAGTCACTTGCGATTTACGATAACATCGCCTCTCTCGTCCAATCAATTACTTCCAGAACATACCATGAATTATGTATCAGTTCTTGATGTTGACCGACGCAATGGTGTAGTGGTTAACCCATAGCATAGAACCGAGCTAATACCTTCCTTATAACCTGTGAATCACAATAAATCATTTTGAATTTGAATTTGAATTTGAGAGGCCTAGTTTCGATTTCAGATGGGGATAAACAATAAAAAGTCGGCCAGGCAGGGCAGAGAAGGCTGGTCACCTACTTGTCTATGGAAAATGCATCTGTCATTCTCAATAACGTGATTTGGGGAGGTTTTTGGATTGAACCTCGTTATATTAGCTGATTGTGGAATGCTTTCGTTGTTCTAGAATGCGTAGTTAAAGTTATTGTAGTATATATGGTTTGTATGATGAAGCTTTATGTAAGTCAGTACATTATTTATGAACATAAACAAAGTGTAAGTCGATTTTTTTTAATTATATGTGGTTTAACTACATATAATTAATTACGGTGAATGAAGAACACGAACACGCTATAATTAGCGAACAGTTTTCGATAATGATAAATAGCATTTAAATATTTATCGATCATCCACGTTTATAATTAATTATTTATTATTTGTTCTATATACATATAATCTGTATAGGGATAGAGTTGTCGCTTGAAAACTATACAATTATTATGTTTAACAAACCGTAAAATTAACATATGCCAAACTCGATTGAATATGTTAGTAAATATATTGGTTTGGGGTTATTTGCTTCTTATTTTCGGTAAGCAATCTTATTTAATATATCCACAGTAAAATTTAAAAAAGATTAAACGCTTATATAACTTGCAAGGGTATCATTATGAATTTATTTTCTAAATTATAAAAGTGAACGTATGTGTATTTATTGCATTTCTACTAAAACTTTATCATTATTTTGTTATAATTGAAATTTAAATGTTATATAGTTTTAATTTGAATGTTAGATAATTATAATTATTTAAATGCTTTTCTTCTGATAAAAATTATTTAATGATATCGGTGGTTCATCAACTTACTGTTACAAATCTTTAAATTTACACACATATATCTCTTACACAATTACGTATAACTGGCGTAGATCTTAGTTATTCGAATACGTCTTCCAAAAACTGTTACTTATCAATTGTTTCAGCAACTTTAATATCTATTACCAAGCCATGTGACAAGGGAAATACACGTGTATATGAAGGGAATATAGGTGAGAATGCAAGTTTTCCCTGGCTAGGAGTACTCCGGGTCCATGTTCGTAAGTGCCTGTCATACTCTTATCTACTCTAATGTCTACATATATAAAATTCTCGTGTCACTCAATACTCTACAATACTCTTCCGAAACGGCTTCACCGATTCTCATGAAATTTTGTGTGCATATCGGGTAGGTCTGAGAATCGCAAAAACATCTATTTTTCATATCCCAGAATGATAAGGGAAGGAAAGAACAGCGGTTGCCGAGTCAGCTAGTAATATTAACTACTAGCTGCGCCCCGCGGTTTCACCCGCGTAAGTCCGTATCCCGTAGGAATATCGGGATAAAAAGTTGCCTATATGTTATTCCAGTGGTCCAGCTGTCTAAGTACCAAATTTAATTGCAACCGGTTCAGTAGATTTTGCGTGACAGAGCAACAAACTCACACACGCACATCCTCACAAACTTTCGCATTTATAATATTAGTAGGATAAATTATTTGTGTATTATTGCCTTCTACTAAATGAGTGAAATTACATTCTCAGCTTTATCTAAATAAGAACTGTATTTTTTTACATAAAATTATTTATTTTAAATAATTAAATAGCTTAAATCCATTTATGTTAAATGACTTATAATTTAATGTTCGTAAATCATCAATTGACGGAGCACCTTATGCATAAATCTGTCGCTTCGAATGTGTACGCACAAAGTGTCTTATGAAGGACGACATATGTCTCTCCACAAATTAGCATACCAAAGGTTCACGGCGAGAAGGCCCTGGGTTATGTCAGACTCCCTCTGCAATAGTGGACTACCAGCTATATCCCAGTGTGTTTCACCAAACCGCTATTAGTGACAAGGTCTCTGGATATTCTCTGAAATGCGCCTCCAGCACTATTAAGCATGCGTAATTACATGTATACTGAAAATATATCAATCAATCGATATGTATTTGATGTATGAAATTTAAATGCCAATTTGCTGGATTGATTATCCGGCAAAAGAAATTTGGAACTTTTGCCGGATAATAAATTGAGTCAAAAAAAAAATTCAAACTTTTTGTACTTTTAACAATTTGTCATGTTTAGACGAAGGCTCCAGCTTTCAAACGGCGCTCAGTGGACTGTTGCTGATAAAAACCACGTATGCAATCGTTAGTGGTAGCGATGTGGCCAGAGTATCAAGGCATTTGCTACAGTAAGATTAATAATGTAATACTTATATCTCAATCAATCAAGTGATAGAACTGTATATTATTATGGTTGAAGCTTTAGGATGGATTTAAAAGAATTTGTTGTAAAGAAAAAGAGGTATTTAGAAAAGGACGAAGCTCGTATTCTTTTTCTTACCCTTCCCAGACCTTGCCTTTGTTTCTCTCGCCAACCCTTTCTGTATCACTTTCCATTTAAAGTAGTCAATCCATTTATAGAGGCGTAAGACCAGTAATCAACCCTACGCCTCAAATGTTTGCTCTGGCGCTTACCATCAGGCGACCCACCATTCTTTTGCCGACGATAACATAAATAAGACTGTCATAATTATGTGAAACGCAACACATCAAATAATTGATATAATAATATTACGCAAATGTCTTCAAATTTCAAAAAAACAATAGGGAACCAAAGAATGTTCTTCCATTAATTCCAAAGTTCGAATCGTAGTAATGAAATGTTCTAGAACGGACAGCAAAGCGATGTTCATCACCGCAGATGGTACATATTGGACGTGCGGTGTCAAAGATTATATGATGCATCCAGAATACGAGTACACCACGTACAACACACTGGCTCTTATTGAGCTGGACATTGATAAGGACAACGGTGAGTCCAAGTTTTTTTTTAATTAAAAAAAAAATGTAAATGATAGCTGCCTTAATACAGAGTTTATCATTGTTATTATTCTAAGTCTATCGTAAAGTCCACTCCACGTAAGAAGTAATTCTAAGAATATCCGTGGACTTCTTTGTGAATTTTTTTTTTGTTAAATTACTTTACCTAATATGACCTCTTAAGCCGTGACTGAGCAGTACTTCGTCGATTTCCTTTTGAAAGATAGTATTGAATCGATACAATATTTTACAGATAATTACTCCAATCTAAAGCCTATATGTTGGCCAAGCTATCTATACAATGCGTCTACATACCTCTATGCACTGGGATACACAGACGGTAACATATTTATTTTTGTCAATGTAAAGATAATTAAATTTGAAACGCGATTTTTTTAAGTATATTACGCATTCTTAAAGAAGGTATTAATAGTATATCTTCAATGAATTATTGAACATTTATTTTGTTTTAAAAATAAATTTACACTCTATTACCAAGAAGTCGCATTCAATTACCTAAATAATTTAATTTAGTTGTTTGTAATAATGGACATTATCATTTCCAGAAAATCAGATTTTAGAAAAAGTTATATATAAAATGCAGTACGTCAGTCTCCCTCTCTGCGAAGAGTTTTACAATAGAGCTGGGGTATTACTTCTTTACTTAATATCTTTTGTACTAAAATTTCATTACCTTACTGTAACAGAAGAAGGCTAATGCTTTTCCAGCATATGTATATCATTTATTGGGCTCGCCATACAGTCCAAACCGCTGGATGAATGTGAGATGTGATGAATGAAGATGATGATGAATTCTGTGGAGTCAAATAAATGTTTCTTTCTTTCTTTCTTACTAGATGTCGTTGTAATCGTCACATTTGTGGTAGTGATATAGGCTATATAAATTAACAAAATAACGTCCACAGAGTAAAAAAATGTTTTTCTCATATAGCAATATGAATATCAAATAATGGTCGTTAATAATTATAGAACTCAAAAGTTAGCATTCGGGGATTTTTAATAATAATAATGATTGTTTTCTAAATTCTGACGGACTTTTTGAGGAAAATATTAAAGAAGTTAGTAGGGCGAACTATGGATTATTTTCGGTCGTTAGTTTTTCTAAGATATAGTGAGAGATTTCATTTACAATAATTTTAGAAATCTGTCGGAAAATTACCGCAATATCAATGTGGTTATGCTATAAATAATAAGAAAAATTGCGTTTGGGACAACGGCATGGTGCTTGCTTCAAATTCTACTGGTTTTTGGAGTGTGGTAAGTAAATCTAGTTTGTATTAGTCATTTTTGTAATACATTTATGTTTTCCTATTCATTCTTTGTAAACTCCTGTTATATAGTAAGTTGCGTATTTTATTATCTGTGGCTAAATGTATTTCTTTTATTTTTGTGTGATACAGATATTCATTTGATCGACATTCAACTTTTTGAATTTGTCTTTTCAAAAAATTGATTACAATCAAAGGTTCAGAGTTAGTGTCAACTGGTATATCATACTAGATTCCTATATGAATGTTTTAGTTCATGATTTGGTAGTAAGTAAGTGCCTAAATGCCTATGTGTGTTTAGCCTTTGAAGTATATATCCAACGGTGGAAGAAGTTTTGAAATCGATGTAACAGTTACTGCGATATGCGCGCTCAAACAAACAAGCTGTTCTGCTATATATAGTTGGTTTAGATAGCTTTATCCGAATTGGTGGCAAGCGAAGCCGCAATATATTTATGGTTTTTATTTCAAAATTTCTTTTTCGAATATTTCTAAATAGCATTCACTTGTCTGTTTTCCAGATAGGGTTTGGTATTCGAGGGCCAGGTTGTGCTGCTCCAGCGAGATTTATTAATATCTACCCGTATTTATCGTGGATTCGTACTGCTACTGATGTAATTGAAGCTCCATATTTCTAAGCTGCAATAACGGGAAAGTAATCTTTAAAAAATACTCTGCTTTGGGTTCAAAGAAAGATCATATTGACATAGATAAATCTCCTCTAGCGGACTTAAATGAATCGAGATCTCATCATCATTTAGTTGAATAGGTAATAAATAAATAAAATAAAAGTCGTATATTGCTTCAAACGTTATTGATATCAGATATAATTCAAGTAACATATCCCATAATGAAGTAAAAGCCTCTCAGCTATTGATGCCATTATCAAAACTAGAGAGCTCACGAACATCAACGGTGATTTTCAGATGCCCCTTATGTTTAAAACTTATAAACAGCTATTATAATAAAGACTAATATTATTTAAAACAATAAATATCCCTAAATATTTTCTACTATGTTATTTTCAACCTTACCAGATTGATAATTCAAATAGGATAAAGAAACAAAAGATAAAATTGAGCCACAGTGTAGAAGTCTTCCGAAAGAAATCTTACAAAACACCTATTTATTCTTATTTTTTTTTGCATATTAACCACATAGCCACATATAATAGGTGGAGTATACTATTTTTAAGAAACTGGCATAGTTTTTGAACCAAAATATTCAAAGTCAATGAAGTAATGAAGTTAGAACAATATGTATTTTCTTTATTTATTTAAATATTTACCAGTTATTGTTACACAAATAAACAAGAATACATAAAATCACAGTATTTAAAAAGCTGTTTAAATCTAACCTAATATTATAAATACGAAACGTTTGTGTTATTGTATGTATGTTAGTACCGCCATCACAAAAGAACTACTAGACCGATGTAAACAATTCTTCTACAGTTAGAAAGCATCATTATCACTAAGTAACATAGGCTACGTATCACGGACGAAGCCGGGGCGGATCGCTAGTAAAGAAATAACATTACAACTGACTATAAATCTTGGGTACGTTAACATTAATTAAATTACTTTCATAATGTTCAATGGTCTAATTATTCTGAACCAATTGCTTGCATTAACCGAAACTGTCTCTAACGATTATGACTGGATTTCAAGTCCCTTAGGCAATAAACTTTTATTCAAATAGGCATGTTAAACTGTCTGTGACTTTATGACTTAATTTAAATTCTAACCTTTTAATCCTTCTAGGTGCCCTTGGTTGAACGGGGCGGTAATTTTGATAATAGCTGGTCTATAAGCTTTCATTATTTTCTATTGTATTACTTTTTAGACGAAAAATAAAGTGTATGAATTTAGAAATTAAAGTCTTTTTAATGGATTTTAAACGCGATTTCTTTATTATGTTATTAACCCGACGCTCAGTCTCCCCGTGACCACGCTCGCTGTAAAGTGTTCGAAACGTCGAAATAGTTTTTATCCCAGAAATCCCACGGGAACGGCAACTATGTGGGGAAAACCCTTAGCTATTTTCTTCTTAACTTACCTTACCAACCCTTGGTGGTTGCTAGCACTGGCGGTAAGCTAGTAAAATTTAATACCCACCTATATATAAATATCTTTAATTGGATTAAATAACATTTCCAACAGCTTCATCTTATTCATAGCCCTAATTTTGCTGAACAGGTTTCAAGCTACGGTTATTATCTGTCAATCATCAGACCTCTTATTTATAAAATAATAAAAATAGCCCGTTGCATCAACACTACTTTAACAAAGGCGAATATACACACCGTTATAAAAATGCATTTGACGCTATGAAAATGATTTTTGGCTCGATAATTCGCGGGTGTATCAAATGTGACGGTATAACGATATTGTGTTTCGTGAGTCAGCTGCATGCTCATAAAATTGATGGAATGTCGAAGAATTTGCCAGAGGCTCTTTTGTAAGTCGTGTGCTAATTAACAGTCACCCGCAATATTTATTATGGACTTGAGAGTTTGATTAAATATATAAATACTGTGTTTTTATCAATATTTTACATTTCGTTTTTAGTCTAATCAATACTTTTGAATAAAATAAAAATAAGACATAAATGTGTGTAAAAGAAACCACCCTTGTGGTTGTTTGTTGTGTTTTATGTAATTATGACTTATTTTGTGTAATTAACAGTGAAGTAGTTTAAACTTTTTTTTGTTGGTAGATAGATATATACATCTTTATATATCTATATCTAGCAACATAACAACACAGCTTTTCAAATAAATCGATAAAAATGTTGACGTCACATTTATTCAAATGTTCAAATGGACATTGCTTTCTCACATACTGTAAATAGTTTTAATAAGATAAAAAACACAACAATACCAAATATATATCAAATAAACAACACACAATCTCCTTATTTATGTATAATTTATTAAGACTTTGGCTAGTACACTTTTATATTACCTGTGCTTAAGCAGTAGTAATGACATTATCCTCACCGCGTATACGTAAAATACACACCCATGTATATTAAAAGTACAAAACAAGTTGCTACAAGTTCATTTCATTTCTATATATACTTCGATCATTCGAAGATATACAATCCTGTATAAAAACATACTGAAAACTGTCATGAAATGTGATTCTCATAATTTGAATTGAAGGATATATAGGTATAGGTTAGAGCAAAATCAAGCTTATTTACATTACTTTAAGGTGCATCGCAAAATGAACTGCAATTATGGTTTAATCTCGCCGTAAGTCGGAGGCTTATTCGTATAAGGTGAAGTTGGATTTTACATAGAGTTAAAACTCCATCCAGGATCGACATTTTGTCCCTGAATGGATATCTAGTAGTTATTAATGATAGCCGTTGATAGCAATGGTGGATCAGTGGTGAGGACCTCGGACTTCAAAATCGATAATCGAGTTTCTGTATGAAAGTTCTATATTTTAATATTCAGATGGATAGACTTATTGTTAATTTCTTATTTATTAATAATAAACACAATGGCTTAGTGTTTATACATATTAGATAACCAAATTGTATAACACAGAATGGTCGGCTATTAAAATATACTTATTACTACTACTTCTAAGAAATTGAATATTTATTCACAAATCCACTGTCTCAAAAAATAATTAAAACACATGTCACATAATGAATCAAGAAAAAAAAATCGCAATACTTTAATACTTGACTTAGAGAGTTACAAAAAATAATCACAATTAACTAAAACAAGCATTTTCTAGCCGACCGTAGTAAAAAATCCTCATCATCAAACTTTGGTTTATCTTCCCAAACTTTATGTCCAAAGAACTCCACGACGATCTTGGCCTTTTCAGTGAATTCAAATTTGAATAGAATATTCGTTGTCTTAAACTTGTTGTACTTGGAATAATTGTCTTTAATGAATAGCGTTTTCGGCGGGACAGTTCTATTGCGTCCCACAATTGGTATGGTCTTTATGAGATGCTCCAGGTCGTCCTGGTGGAAGCCTTTATCGATCCAGAGCTTAGTTTTAGTTCGCTTCTCGCAGTGAACTGTTACCACCACACACGTCATGTTATGGAATAACGTGTCGAAGAGCGACAGCTGAAAGAAGTTAATCACTTATGAATGTCAATGACCTTTTTGTGTCACATATTTTTTTTTAAATACGATACGAAAGGGTTGCCTGGTAGAGGTTGCTACCTAACGATACGGTCGCATTTTGCATATTTTTTTAACGTAATGTTCTGTTTGCAGATTGTAGATTTTTCATTCCATTACAATACGATTTTCTTAGAATTCGTTTGTTCCCGCCGTTTGTTGCATTACCTTTGTGCTGTTGCCACACGTAGGTATAGCGGACGAATTATTATAATGTATTTGCTTACATTTTTGTACTATTTAATTATATTATTTTAAATTTTGATCATACAATTTATTTTTTAGCTTCAAAACACTATTTTGACTGTATTGGTGGTACTTTCATTGACTGGAAGACACAGATTAGATTACAATATACGTGATCCTTGATTGATACAGGCTATAGTGTAAGTACCACAGGCTAAGCGGAGGGTGGGACGGAGTGGTATATTTTACGATCCTACTATCCTACTATCCTACTAATATTATAAATGCGAAAGTTTGTAAGGATGTGTGTGTGTTTGTTGCTCTTTCACGCAAAAGCTACTGAACCGATTGCAATGAAATTTGGAACGTAGACAGCTGGACAATTGGAATAACATATGGGCAACTTTTATGTCGATATTCTTACGGTATTCGGACTTATGTGGGTGAAACCGTGGGGTGCAGCTAGTATTTTATATTTTACGATATGTTAATAGTTATAAATACCGCATAAACTCCTGTTCCGATATGTCCTGGCGCTTCAATCCGCCCCGTTTCTCTGTATATCGGTTCACCGTTATTATTTGAACATTTTCCCAATGTTTCTCTATAGTCCGAATAGTCTAAAATTTCAAAATACTTTTAAAATATTGCTTATTAAATAAATTGTCTCTTAAGTATAGTAATAGTAGATTAAAAGGTTCTTTTAAGGTTCTCTATGAATTAAGTTCCTAAATATTTTTATAGGCAAAAATTTGTTTTAATTGACGTTCCTAAAAATTAATGAGGTTCTCAATTTATCTATACTTTCTGGCTTTGTTTATTTTTGGAATCTGCCGGAAATTTTTCTTTATGTTCCCATTTATAACAGAGAATCCATTTGTAGAGGAGTAAGATTTAGAAACGACCATACTGCAAATATTCTTGGGCGGTGGTAGCTTACCATCAGGCGACCCAAGCCTTTAATAATAGTAATAAAGAATTATATATTGGCAATGACATTTACAAACTGCAATATTAGTTTTTTCTTGCGTTTGATATTTCGCGAGTATTATACATTTAGAAATTAAAAACTAGAAACGCGAGCGTGGTCACTCTCCTCCCCCGTGACCAATCGACTCTCCGTGACCACCCTCGCTGTAAAATGTTCGAAACGTCGGGTTAATAATATAATGAATAAATTTAAAATCCGTTAAAAAGTTTTTAATTTCTAACTGCAATATTGTCATCAGCGTTATGAGGCTTGTTACTAACTTTTTCTCAACACCATTGTCTTGTCATTTAGCTTTTCCAGGACAAAATCATCTTGCTTCTTAAAACTCTCGTTCGCTATAAATGGTGAATTCTTGCCCCTTCGTCTATACAAATTGGTATCTAAGCGATATGTTTCAAAGTTGTTGTTATGATGTAAATTCGCTTCAATCCAGGTTGTGTATGGAGACAGTTTGATAAACCTAGATGGCAGTGAGCAGCCGGGACCTAGAATGCTGATTCCTACCTGTGGAATTGATCAATTAAACACTTGCAAATTATTTCACTATGAAACTTATTACAAAGATCTTATATGATTACATAAATAAATCTACACTAATATTATAAAAAGGAAGAATTTGTATTTTTTTGTGTTTGTAATGGATAAACTCAAAAACTATTGGATCAATTTTGAAATGTTATGTGAAAAAATTGCGAATACAAAAGTTGTAGATCTTTTTATTACCTACAACTTTGCCGTTTAACGTTTTTCCATAAGACTTGTAGTTTTGCCGGAAATCAAGATAAACTATTTTTTACCCTTAAAAACCCCCCACCCACTTCCCGAACTCGGATCGTCTGTAATTTATTTTTCCTTTCATTTTGATCATATTTCCCACCTTTTCTAATGGGTTTCATCCTACTGTATTTTTTTTCATTTTTTACCATTTTTAAAGGCTTCGGCCCTGGTCTACTAAACAAAACGTTTTATTTGACCACACTTAAGAAACAAGAACTAAAATTTACCAAAGTCCACTGATCCTTGATCCTAGAAACCAGGGCCATTCCTGGATCGATAACGCAACTCTGATCTGTGTCTGCTTTTACACATATAACATGCTTGGGCCAAATACTTCGGAAATTGATCTGTAAATAATGTTTTCTTAGCATTTTTGTGTGTAATAAAGTAATGACTATAGTTATATTATACTAGTGGTCCGCCCCGGCTTCACCCGTGGTACATTTATAGCCTATAGTCTTCCTCAATAAATGGGCTATCTAACACTGAAATAATTTTTCAAATCGTTCCATTTGTTCCTGAGATTAGTGCATTCAAACAAACAAACTCTTCAGGTTTATAATATTAGTATAGATTAATTAAAAAAGATGATATTTGTTATTAATAACAGTATATAATTAAAATATACTCAAACATAAGTGCCCTCATTAATAAATTAGATTAGCGATGTAGTATAAGTAAGTTACCTGTGCGATAAATTGTGTTGTGTTTGAATTAAATCTATACTATTATTAAGTAATGATTAAAGCTGAAGAGTTCATTTGTTTGTTTAAAAGCGCTTGTCTCAGGAACTAGTGATTTTTTAATCTCTGAGTGCTATTGTCCATGTAGGCTGTCCCACATGTGCTATACTTTAGGCATAGTTTTTCATATGCTGCTTACGTAAAGCTGGGGCGGATCGCTTATTAACAAAGGTTGACATGATACTCCACCTCTTCATTTTCATAAAATTCTTCACAACTGCTTCTATTGACTTCTTGTACCCTGGTCTTTATTTGACGGAACCTTTGGTCAACTGTAAAATGGTTCCTTTGTAAGATATTGCGTGTATTCTATTATCAATAGAACATGCTGGAAATTTGTCGAACTGTAATATAAAAAACCCTCATAGGAGGCCTGTGTCCCAGCAGTGGGAACATATATGGGCTGATGATGATGATGATGATGATGATGATGATGATGATGTAATATAAAATAAAAGCGAGTCTGGTTTTGTTGAAGTATAGTATGAACCCAGCCAGTAAGGGATAAATAATGTGTTAAAAAGAAAACGTCACTATATATTAAAGGAATAATTAAAATAAAAATATATTAATTTCAAAACCATAAATAGGTAAAGGTTGTGAATTTGTGAGTTTATGCAGTTGTAGGCGATAATCTTTGGATCTACTTAACAGATTTTCTAAATTATTCTAACAATAGAAAGCCACATTGTCTATGAGTGCCACAGATTATATTTTTTTCTTATTCAGCCCAGGCGGAGACGGGACGAGCGGCTAGTTTCTCATTCACATTTTACGAAAAGTTAATTATTTGCGTAACTAATTAAATATGTCTTACCATCATCCTTTAATAAAATCGTGTTTAAATTGAAATAATAGTTCATGGTTTCATTTGGCAAATTAATCGCGCTCCCTGAAACCAATAATAAATAATATTTTATTATGAAATTATATAATACTAGCTGCGCCCCGCGGTTTTAATCACGTAAGTCCGTATCCCGTAGGAATATTGGGGTAAAAAATTGCCTATGTATTGTTCCAGTTGTCCAGCTAATACGCACCAAATTTCATTGCAATCGGATCAGTAGTTTTTGCGTGAAAGTGTAAGAAACATACACATACACATACAACTATCCTCACAAACTTTCGCATTTATAAAATTAGTAGGATAGGATTAGCTACGCCACGAAAGTTTTCATGAAAGACTTATTTAGTCAAAAGAAAAAAGGTTGTTTGAGTTTGATCAAGTAAATACTCACAGAAATTATCGTAACAGTTTAAATAAACTAAGGCTATGGTGTTCATTGCTTCATTGTATTCCGGATGCAACTTGTAGTCCAGTAAACAACATTCGTATCTAACCTCTTTGTAGTGGAAAAATGATTTTGCTGATTTTCTAAAAAAAAAACATAAAAAACAACATTTTTAAGAACTTTGGTAAAATAACAATGCATACGAATTATGTTGAAGATGCCTTTCCGGAGTTCTCATCTATTATCATATATATAATCCTTTCCTTATCCTTTAAAGCAGGCAACGCATTTAAAGCGGACCTACCTCTTCAAATGTTCATGGCGATATGATCTCTTACCATCAAGCAAACCACCAGTTCAGTTGCAAAAAAAAATCCCTCCTATATAAATGTTTGAAAGTTTTTACCAAAGACAGTCATATTTAAATAATTACTCAATTTTATTTGTGGAATATATTGAGACCTTAAAGCAGTACAAATTCTAAACATATAAGAAGGAAAGGGATGGCGCTAGCCGAACTATACAGCTCTGTCTTTTTCCACAGTAGAATTAGTACTGTTTAAAGACGTCATGGTAATCCCCCAGTCCCATATAAACCCGTTCTTTCCAATTCTTGTTTCATATAGAAACAAACTCTTAATACAAATATATTATGTAACAAGTTTATGACCACGGCTTTCGCGTGGTGCAAATTTGTTTATGTTCCATGCTTCCTTCAGGTCTGATAAGCTCTTTTTTGTCATAGTCGGCAATGGTGGGTCGAATGATAGTAAGTGCTACCACCGCCTATGAACATTTGGAGAGCCATAAGGTCAATTGCAGACCTTACGCCTCTACAAATGGATTGCCCATTCAAATTGGGAAGGGATTAAGAAAGAATTGTAGAGAAGAATAAAGAAAAGGACTTGGAAAGGTAAGGAATAGGATATGCGCTTTCGCCTTCCCCACTCACCATACGAAACACAACAGCAAGCTATCATTTCAAGCTGATTTTCTGTGGGGATGTAGTACTTCCCCGGTGCGAGCTGGCCTAAATCGTGCCGAAGCGTGCTCGACTCCAACATACAGATTATTTCTAAAACACACTTACATTAGTGAATTGTTGCTCAGTTTTGCTATATCACTAGCGACTGCTATCGACGCGTTTTTGTGTATCATAATCAATCCTGTTGCAGCCTTTAATCCATTACCTGAAAATATCAAAATTCACTTATTTATTAGCTTAATTGTTAATCTCACTAGCAACAAAAGGGTTAATTAAGATATAGATGTCGTTATAAGATTTAAAAAACCGTTAAATTATAGTCTAATTCGCGGTATTGCAAGTTTCCTACATTTGCTTGCCATTTAAGGTTTTTCCCTTACACTTTAATGCAAATATTTATTTGTGTATAATACAAATATCCGTCAGGGGCAAGGCAAGGCGACGGAGTCCTGCCAGCTATTTCTGTGTATTTTTAAATAGAACAGACCTAACATATTCATATTTCACTTTAATAGATCTTAATAGAAAACACAGTATCTCTCATTTTACAACGATAAAAAACTGTTTTTTAAACCATATTTTAACTATTTAAAATATAGATTTACTAGCTGACCCGGCAAACGCTGTTCTGCCTTACTCTTTTTATTTAGGGATTTGAAAAATAGATGTTGGCTGATTCTCAGACCTACCCAATATGCACACAAAATTTCATAAGAATCGGTCCAGCCGTTTCGGAGGAGTCCGGTAACTACAATTGTGACACGAGAATTTTATATATATGATGATGAAACTCACCACTAGTTGCTTCCAAGATACCAATCCAGGGAAATTCTCCACTGCAATCGCCTGGAACAAAATGGTAAAGATTGATTTTTTTTATAAATATTACCTAAAAAACTTAAAATCTTTTTTATGCTAGAACCGGTAACCGATCTAGTGATTCACCACCAGTCAAAACATTCGAAAAGTTAGGGTCCTTGCAAATGCGTTGCCCGCTGTTAAGGTGCAAAGGAAAGATTTGACTATGAAAATAAAGCAATGTACTTGGAAGGGTGACAAAACGAGCCTGTTATTTAAGACCTGTATAATATTTATTTACCTACAAATACAAGGAAGAAAAGCAGACTTAAGGTCATCGTACATCAGTCACTCCATGTTGCAATACTAAACACGACTGATTGATTCGTAAACAATAAAATGAGAAATCTAATTGTTTTGTAAATATAAAGTTTTATTTAAAAACAAATGTATGATCCTATAATATTGTATTAGTATTCTGTAATTGATTGAAGCAATAATAAATATAATAAATAATAATACTACATTTTTATGAAAAAAATTTAAAATAAAATAAAATAGCGTCAGAGAAATTCTCTGTTTGAATAGAAAAAAACTAACTTATAAATAAAACACATATACATCCGTTAAGAAGATTTGTTTTGCGACAACTATATCGCGATTAAGGGGCTATAGATTACCTATTTTTAATCTTATAAATACACAAGATGGTAGAACTAAAATTATGAAACGAGCCATTTTGTGAGCAAACCGGTACGACAACAAAACTTCACCAAGAAGCTGATCCCATTAAACAGGGAACAGTAATTAACTGGAACTAAATAAAATAAAAATATGCACCGAAGACAATTGCGTATAAATCTGTTTTGTATTTGCAGTTTCAAGCGGCTTTGTTGAAAACTGCGTACGGTCAGCAAAATAAATTTTGTTTAAAAAATATATTTATTCAAAGAAGACTTTCATATCATTAACGCTGTAACTGAAATTTAAGATGTAACTGTATTTGATAGATCTATTGCCATTACTATAAATGATGATATGTAGATATGTTATATAATATACTGAAGAATGAAATTTCTATGAAGGTGAATACTACGATGTATCCTTGCGGAGAAAAGTTGTCTATGTAGTAGTCGCCCCTAAGCCTCTTAACTGTCTCTAGACACAAAAGTGATATTATAAAACCGCTCGGTTACGACACGAAACAGACAAACAAACACAATTCGCATAATATTAGTAAGAATTTATTATCGAAAATAAAATATACAAATTGTTATAATTAATAGGTACTAAACCTTATGTAAAAAATTAATTATATATCTAACTAATCACTGCATAAATACACTCAATCACGCTTGATTTTTTCAACATATCAAAGTTTTTGATGTAATTAATACCAAAGATGATTTAAGTTCTTTTTTTCTCAGAAAATGGATAAATACCTGTTTTTCCGACCGTACCTCATAATTTCTTTCGTAAAAGGAAGCTGTAGGCGTAACTACTTCCGATGTCATTGTAATTTTAACAGCTACTGTTATAAGCTTACACAAATAGTTACAATTTATTATTTAAAACATTCCCTCTTAAATAATTACCTTTGTCTATATATTTTTTTTCTTTACGCAATAGTAGACTCTAACTTCGCTTAGAAAGGTCAAAGCATATTATGAAAAGAATAATAAGTATAATGAATAGGATTTTCAATAATAATTGAGTCATAAAATTTAAAGGCTCCTAAATTCAACGGTTCAAAAAGCACAAAACTATGAAAAAACATCAGATAATTTCATATTTATAGAAACCATAAACTACGTCACGAAACGTGCATTTTATAAATATATTTTTAGTCTTTCTTCAAATCATTGTTTTTTGCAATAATTCCAAGTAACACAAATAAGTGACTCATTATTTTTAGTGAAACCAAAAATATATTAACTACACCTTTTGTGAATAAAATGTGCTAATTTAATTTTCGATTATGTAACGCGGGAAAGAGATAGAATATTGTGAAATGTATGATAAAGAAAGAGATTAACGATATACGATATTTTTTGAAGATGTCCCAAAAGACGGCGTATCGAATTCAAAATTGTGTGCAATTTATCATTGAATTTGATTGATTCAATGTTTTTCGTTATTTTCAACCAAACTTCTATAAAGTATGAGGTTCTTTATTCGTCTGTTTTTGTGCTTGTTGCCTCAGAACTTTCGAAGGTTTTTCTTTTCTATATTTGAATGCTGGTGCCTTCCGTGTGGTCCCATTTGAATTTGGTCTAAATATGACAATATGCAGGCAGCTTCGTTACTTTTTAAAAACAATTATTTCATGTATGTAGGTTGCATACCTTCTTAATATTTGTAGTCATATTTATAATTATACTATCTATTCGCGCCTGCTTCACCCGTGGTATGTTTTTTCTCTCTCTTAACGTAAAAAATAGCCGAACTCGAGTTAGCAAAACATTTGGAGATTCATTTTTTATCTATACTAATATTATAAAGCTAGTTAAATCTAGTTAAGCTAGCTAATCTCAGGAACTGCTGGTCCGATTTGAAAAATTATTTCAGTGTTAGATAACCCATATATTGAAGAAGGCTATAAATGTACCACGGACGAATCCGGGGCGAACCGCTAGTTATATATATTTCCGATATTTACTACTAGAAAGATGGCAGTACAGGTAAGTGTTTATAACAACAGATAAGACAACAGACAGACATAAGCAAAAGAAAAACATTGTTCAACAGTCAATAAGGCAGAGAATATATTAAAATTACTATAAAAATGCTATTCCAATTTCAAATTATACAAAACATAATATTCTTTTTAATCTGTTGCAGTTTGCAACAATGTTTCAAATCCAGAGGATTTGTTATGTAATTCAGTGTAATATCATGACCAATTTATAAAGACCCCCAATATTTTCTTAAACCTCCCGTAGTGTTCACTTGTTTTGATTACGATAGATCTGTTTTAACTGGATGTTCTCACGACATTGGCTTTATCAGATTATCTTAAGACAACAAAGGTGAAGCCAAACAGATTTGATCTTTACTCACTCAGAACGTAGAGTTCAAAGTCTTATATCAATCATGAGAAGATTAAAGACACATCGATATTAAAGTTTACAACACACAATCATCAATGAAACAGATAATAGAAATAAACTCTTAGAGCTATACAATAGAGTTTATATTTAATTACACACTGGGCATATGAAGATATTTAACAAAGACAATAGAATTTTATTATAGTGCGAAAATCGGTTTGAATATAACCAAAAATGTACTTAGATGCTCGTGAAGTTTGCTACTTAATATTTTTCGTGGTTGTGCTACTGTTGGTGTTGATTTATTTGCAAGTCTGTGACTATGTGATTGGTAGATATGTTGTGAAAATTTTCAGTGAGTATTTTTAGATTTTTTTATTATACAAGCCTTTGCCCGTGGCTTCGGACGCGTTAAATTCGGCGTTGGACTTTAATCTATAGGTATATCTAGAATTGAAATTGTATACAGACCAGCGGGGTCAAAGTAAATTCCCATGGGAATGATTTAATGTCTAGTCTCCTGTGTTTCTCGCTAAATCGCTCCGTTGCAACGTGAAAGAATGACAAACAAATAGATTTTCGCATTTATAGTAACAGTAAGCAGTGGTTTGTTTATAATGGTTCTGGATAACCAAACACATATTATAAGGCCAATAATACGTAATTAATGTAATTTTATTCGTGGATTTTGTAACGCGAACGCGAAAATGGTGCATTCTAATTTAAAAATATCTGTATGTCTGTCTGTGATATTATAGCTGTCAAAATGATGCGTAATTTCTGATGGGCTTACAATTAATGAAGATTATCGTCCCCTTATCAAGTAAATCGACTTGATAACAGATTTAGATAAAAGTGCATATTTTCTATTTAAGTTCTATAGTTGACAAGTATTTTTATGAGTTTGTTAAGAAAGAATATGGAAATAACTACTTTATTTCTATTGTACTTAAGGGCTTATTTGATTAAAACTTAACCCTTCCGCCGTCGGAACTAGACTTAATATAAACAGAGCCACATGGGAGACGCTAGTTTTCAGTTAAAAAAAATTGCTTCACCCAGTAAACAGTTATGATGTACAAACAAAAAAAAAACCCGCCGAATTGATAACCTTCTTTTGAAATCGGTTGATAAACAAAATAAAATATTAATTTTGACAAATCACCGACCCCATTTTGTGTTGACGGCCATTTTGAATTGGAAATTTCATATAGTTTTTATTTAAATTACTACTATTATTTTCGTACTGTAAATGTACCTTAATTAAATAGATTACAAGTAAACACTACAGGTTCGGGGAGTAGTCTCTACAGATCTATACTAATATTATAAAGCTGATGAGTTTGTTTGTTTGAACGCGCTAACCTCAGGAACTACGGGTCCGATTTGAAAAATTCTTTCAGTGTTAGACAGTCCATTTATTGAGGAAGGCTATAAGCTATATATGTACCACGGACGAAGCCGGGGCGGACCGCTAGTAAGAGATAAAAATACCTATACTTTATAACAATAATAGATTAAGAAGAGTGCCTAATTCCAGAAATATATTGCCGAGATAATCTACCTAATTCTTATATTATGTAGGTAATCATTTACAATAAGCACTGAAAACAAGGAAGTTAAAATTAAATTTATTTCATAATAAAGTCAATATCATTTGTCATACATAGTTGAAATATATAATCTTTGATGACTTATTGTGGTTTTCGTAAACGTGTTTTAACATGACTACTTAAAAGTATGTTACAGATATTAATTGAAAGTTTCAAATATTTAATTACTAGCTGCGCCGCGCGGTTTCACACGGGGACGAACGCACGGACAATAGCAAGTATATATTTACATAGCTCAAGTCCTATTCTGATGTATAATATAAGCTATATTATACATCATGTAAAATTTTCATAAATCAATTCTGTAGTTTTTACGTAAAAAAAGTAACAGACGTTCATACCTCCATACTTACACACTTTCGCGTTTACAATATTAGTAGTAGTTAGTAAAAAAGTTGAATGTTCATTTCGCTATATCTTATATACTAATAGGACTATATACGACTTTCGCCTTTTGACTTTATAATATTACTAACGGTTCGCCCGTCTTTTCTTCGTTATAAAAAAAAAAAATATCGGAATCAGTCAAGTCTTTCTCGCGTTTCACTCTTACCAGTACATTTGGCGGTTCATTATTTATAAAAATAATTATTATACACGTATGCAGGATGTAGGTGTGTGTTTATAATGATTTTTTATGATTTCTGAGTTTCTATATGTTGATAAACCTTGATCATGATGACATACATATTCATATTAGAAGTGTCAACGTGTATTTTTTTATTATTTGTTGTTATGGCGGCAACAGAAATATATCATCTCTGAGAATTTCAACTCTCCTAGAGGGTCATGTTTTACCCTATGTCCCGTTTTACATACTATCCTAAAAACAGTTATTTTTATGGTAGTGTGTGTACACAGCAAGGCGTTGTTTGAATTGTCATAAGTTTGATTATAACTGCAACGTCAATCGATTTAATTATTTTATTATCAAATCGGTATAGATAAGAGATAACGCTGTATCGCTGTTTCCCGTTTTGTTTAACATACTTGCTGTATTGTGTGAGAAAATAGAAAAAAAAATGGACTATCTGGTGCTGTTGTCGCCTTTTCTATTGTTAATTTTGGTGTACGGATTGACATGCGTCTGCTTGCATCTGTGTGAATTTATCGGTGAGTTTTTCAGCTCGTTAGATGTCAAATTTGGCGCCAATTTGCATTTTTTTTCTGTGTGCCATTAATGAAAAGGAAAGTTTGTGATTCGTTTTTAGGGTATTGATTTTATTGCATTTTGTTAGAAAAATATGTACCTGTTAGTAATAAACGATTAATTATTATTAGATAAAAATCTCACCGATTCCGATTCTTAATAATTAGGTACACACATTTTTCTTTTACTAGTCTTTTTTTAACTTTTTGTCTCGTAAATTTTTAAATTCTTTCGTTTAGCTTTTCTTCATCAAATCAAAATCAAATCATTGGTATATTTTTGATTATCACTAAAATATTTATCTATAATCAAAAATTCTATTGTCTAAAATTGTTGAGTCATTGTAAATAATTTTGGTGCGTGTGAAATTAATACCTTTCGAATTATTTAATCATCTCTTTTTAAGTGTTTCATATTATAAGGATTTAGCATAGAAATTACCATTAAAACTATTTATTTGAAACGTTTTAATGAAAACTTTTATACAAATTCAACTGAAGTATGACTATAATTATCTATAATATTAAAAATAACATATTTTACACAACGCACAAGGTTTTTTAGTAACACGCCATCTATTGATTTTTCGTGTTAACACTCAAATATGTTTATTGCAAAATATGATATTTATAATAGTTTTATAATAATATCCTAGGTGGCGCTGAAACTAAACTCCTTTTTTACTGCAAACGATAAAGGTTCTCACTTGTCATTATTCAAATTTTAGCATTCATAATATTGTAAACCGTAACTGTCCTTTTCGTTTACCATAAGAACAATATCTATATCGAATAGAGGGGTGTTATGTATGTAGTTCAACGTCGATGTGTGTCTGTCTTTGTGTGCGTTTCAGTCAGTGGCTCTCAAACGAATGGACCGATTTTGATGTTTTTTTCTTTAAAAATACTTGCTTTCTACAGTGTTTCTTAGACATGTTTGTTGAATAATGTTCAAACATAGCGCCACAAAAGGTCGGATCAATTAACTTATTAAATATTTCAATACTTTTTTTCTCTCAATATGGCTTAACTAGTTAAACAATATAAACTTTCAAAATTCTAAATCAATAAAGTTAACAATATCGTCAGGGATTTTTTAATTTATCGATACATTTTTAATTTTATAGATAAGCTGTTAGTACAAAGACATTGAAATAACTCATCTAATCGTTATCAAACGCTTGGTTGAGTATGGACATATTATATAATTCGAAACCCCATAACTGAGAAGGTATAATTTAGCTTAATTTCTTAGGTTACGTGAAGATTGGGACGTGACTTATTACTCGCCAATTATCAAGCACAAGAAAATACTAATAATATAACTGCGCGATTTTAAAAATAATTAAATAATATAATCACATATAACTGAATTTTAAGGAAAAACTAAATTATTAATAAACTGTTTTCAGAGTTCACAAATTTCTCTCTCTTAAAATCCTAATTAAATATAAATGTTATCACGGTTGGTATAAATACATGGGGTATTTATATTTAATTTCTCGCATCTCTGGAATAATTGCGTTTTTATAAAATATTATAATTATAATAATATAATAATAATTGATGGCTCGGTGGTAAGAACCTCGGAGTTAAAGCGAAAAGTCGTTGGTTCGGGACCGGACGAGCGTGCAAAAAATAAATGATTATGATTATATCAAAGGTATTTTTTATATTATAGTCGGCAATAGACCTGGTGGGTCACCTGATGGTAAGTGCTACCACCGCCCATAAACGTTTGTAGAGAGGCGTAAGGTCAATTGGAGAACTTACATCTCTACAAATAGATTGCTGATTTTAAATTAGGAAGGGATAAGAAAGGATTGACGAGAGGAATAAAGGAAAGGACTGGGAAGGGTAGGGAAAAGGATGGAAAGGAGGAAGGGAAGGGCCTCCAGCTCCCCACTATCCCCCACACTCTCCACCATACGAGACACACAAGCATGCTATTATTTCACGCCGGTTTTCAGTGGGAGTGTGGTACTTCCCCACATTCATGTCGAACCATGCTCAAGTCCCACATAAAAAGTTTATCAGGTGGCCCATCTGCTCCTTTGCTTGCTCTGACATAAAAAAATCATATATGAACAGCAAGCTGGTTATTAGTCCGACTATATAAGCAATATGTTTCTTAACATTGTCCCATGTCAAGAAAATAAAATCAGCGAAATAATCACAGGGAAATTCAAACAGCGTTCAATCACGTTATAATTGCTGCGTTACATAATTATTAAGGAAAGTTATACAAGAAGTGAAGTATGTATTGTCTTATCATTTATCCGACCTTGTTACCAACTACCAACAGTGACATTGTGGCACATGGCCTTTCAAATGGCAAGGATTCTTGTACATAGAGGCATTATACTTTTTATGTTAGGCAACCGACTGATACGCCAATCGGCATTCACCACAGATCTTGAATATTTGCAGTAGGGCCTCTGTAAATGCGTGGTTCGTTCAAGGGATAAGATAAAGATTGACGACAGGATTTAAGGAATGGACTGTATAGTGGGAGAAAAAAAACCAAGCTCCGGTGCTTTATTTGTGTATAAAGTTACAGATAGAGCACAAGAGCCGCAGGCCCTTGGTCGGAAAGAGAGACAAAATATTGGTACTCTATTTATAGAGACAACACGCATTTATTTTATTTTATCAGATAATATAGATTACAAATCTTCAAAGATCGTAATACTTAGAAATAAATTAGATAACGTTATCTACAAATAATAGATAAATCATCTATTATGCACATACTGCACAGATCGCCGCAGATTTTAAAATAACGAATAGATGCCCAATCTCAGCTTATCTCAAAGTGCACAATCTTGCGTACAATCCATTCATGTTCTAGTAACTCAGCAATTATCAACTCTAATTGTAAGGTGATACGATCGAAATTACCGCAACAAAATCTGTTTTTATCGTCTGTGGTAACGTCCTAGGAGCATTTGACACACGCAGCTCAGAAAACGCGGGCGACTCGAAAGAAATGACTTTACCGCTTTCGAAAAGAGCATAGCGATAGTTCCTTTTTTTTAATTTGAAAGTGGAACAGATTTAATTTTTTTTTGAGAGTTTACACAAATGATACATAACTTTTAAAATGAATGTGCTAAGTGATGTTTATAATGACAGTTCTATTGTTGCAAGAGAAGTGCATCCCGCTGAATCGGATGCGGGAAAAATTATAGGACTATTACCAGTGTTCGTTTTAATATTAATAATATTCATTAGGTTAATATACGTTTTATACAAAAGCAAAGGTAAGTGTTGTTTTAGAAATATCTACTTTTTATTGCACTTATATGAAATATTATGAAAATATATAAAAATTAAGAGACATCGTTAATATGACATTTCTAAACTACGAAATAATTTTTAAATAGAACCACGTTAACACATAGCTTTTCTTTATAATAAACAAAATAATCTGAAAAAAGATTATTTAAACTATAATTATTACGGTCGCTAAAAGCAAAAGGGATATAGGGATATGGGAATAAGAGATTACTACTTTTCACATTGTAATATAAAAATAACTTTTAACAATTAAAAAAAAAAACATCAAATGAAGGCTTACAACAGCAAACTACAAGTTCCAGTATTAAAGAATTTTTAAACGTATTTTCATGTCTTATGTTAATATACGAAATAATATTATCTTGTTTTCATTTAAACACTGATTATTATCTCACAATATCATCGACTATAATAACATTATATGAGTTTAAACTTATTTGATATACATTTAAGGTACATTTTTATATAATCTGAATTTAGACTTACTCTTTTATTCCTTGTTATTGTTTAACTGTATAAAAAATATGAATGAATTGAATGTTTATTTGGTGGAAACGCACCTTCACTAGCATATAATGATTTTGTATTATCACAGTATTATTTTGTATTATCACAGTATATTATATATAACTTTAATCTTAGCGACGTTGATTATTTGGAATCCGCAATTTATTATTTTATCAAATCACCAAAAAGTGTCAAAACAAATTAAAATGATTTCACAGTTGATTACATCGCTGTAGAAAGATTGGACAAAAATAACGAAAAATGTATTATAAGAAAGAGTAGAATATATATTAATTAATCAAAAAACAGAAGATATATTACATAGGATTTCACGTAACTAAAAAAAGGGTTTGATCATTAAATGATATATATTAGTAGTACATAATTTGTAGCAGAAAATATACAAAAAAAAAAATACGAGTATACGTAAAGAATACTTAATCCTTAAGATAAACCTATGAATATATTGTTTAGGCACCGATCCTTGACAAGCGAACAAAGTTTGAATTAAATCTGAAAAAAAAAATCGAATAAAGAAGTCACATACAAACACTTACATGAAGCTGATTTCGTTTTAAAACGGCTTGAATATTTTGTTTGCCGTTAAAGTTTAAAATAAGCAACATAATTATTGCATTTCAAACATTGGACAGGCGTCCAACTTGCCCATTATAAGAAGGCTAACACTTCATATGACTCTTAAATAGATACCTAAAACCTATAGTCAGTTTCGAGTCTTTGCAATGCGAAACTGTAATATAAAATTTTCCATGTACAAGTACACGTCATATGAAATGTCACATTTAAATGAAAATTTATTTTTAATTTTTTTATTACAAAAAGAAATAATTGCGCGGAATACCTAATGATTTTTTTTAGTCTATAGACTATAGAATACGTTATGTATTGCATAATAAATAAAGGTTCAACTAAATTTGAAGAGTAACTAAAAAAATCATTTTATTTTTAACTGGATTTTAATTACCTATGACAATGGCTATTAATTTATGTGATAGGCGTCTTTTAGGTTAATTAACATTTAAATACTGTTCAAATCGTCACTATAAAAACATATTAGAAGAAGTTTTAGTGTTAGATGAGAAATAACACTTATTAAAATTAAGTCAAATTGACACGAATGCACGGAATGCATGAAAATGGTCCGATAGTTCCTGAGATAATCGCGTTCAAACAAAGAAACAAACTATTCAGCTGTATATTATTAGCAAATATTCCCATTCCCATAACCAATTATTAATTATTTTCATTTTTTCCATATTGCTTCATAAACATAACATTGTCTATGACAACCTGTCAATGACAGTTCATAAAAGAAGGTGATATGAAAAAATTACAGAATAAACTATCTTCCTGTATACGTGTTGAGATATTTATTTATAACATTGCAATAAACGCAAACAATGTTTATTCATCTGGGTTTACCCGAGATAAGGTGATACATTGAGCAAATTTCACGAAACGTTTTATACTTTTCTGCTCAGATAAGCCTTTTTAGGAATTAATGATGATGAATGAATTAATTTTCTTATCAGCTTGGTTTGTTCCTTCACCAGTGCTGCCATGTATATCTGTATGGACAAGTAAGTAATCACGCTTCTGTGTCGTCACGTGTTATTAATTTATAACGATAAATTAATAGCACGAATCCCTGCTAATAAATGCCAAAGTAACTCTGTCTGTATGTCTTTTTCCCCTCTTATTTACGAACCGATTTAGATGAAATTTGTTACAGCTATAGTTTGAGACACGAAAGAAGAAGATTTCCCGAAAATCTCATGGAAGCTAAAACTATACCCGTGAAACCCCCATGCTTTTTCTTGGACTTTTGATTGAAATATTCGAAAATTTTCCGTTGCTAAAGTTTCGACATGCTCTGCTACATTTTACATAGAATTGCCAGATTTGTATAGAAACATCAGATATCGTCTTGACAGAAACGAGTTTATTAATCGATAATTAAATAAAAATACATTCAAATATCGTAAATGTTCGCTCCCAAAATGACCCCGGCTCGATCCTTGGCATAGAAATCGATTATCGAATTGCGTAAGAGAACGTGTGTTGTATGTTAATGAATATTGATATAACAATGACTGAGATAAAATAATTATTAGTGAGCCAGTGGTGATTATATCAAATTAATTTCTAATGAAATTATGGCGTTAGCAACTGTTGAAGTTTTAAATTTCTTATTAGAAATTAATGTAGCTTTTCTTACAATTATTACACAGCATTCTGAGTGCCAGGATAACAAGCAATAAACGTGATACAGTCTTTATTGACGAATAACTAAGATAATTTAGAAGTACGTAGGTATTTAACAATAGTTAATCCTACACGTTGAGACATGTCGTCACGTGAACAGGATTTCTTTGTGTGATTTTGTATTTTATTACTTTGTTCCATCATTGATAGTGTTAAAATTGTGTTTTTCAACATAATTAAAGTGTTTTTGTAGTTCTATTTAATATTTTTAGTTCCTCATAAAATTTGTAATTATAAATGTACATATTCACAGCGAAAGCTACACATCTACGGTTATTTTTGCAGGTAATCAGCTTTTTAGACTCCATTTTGACACACTTTAAAGCAATAGATTAATTTTATACTTTGTACACTTAGCAAGGTGGTGAGAGCAAGGTGAGAATACACTATTATCCTGATAAGGATCGCTAGGATTAAATAATTTCCTTACATAATAAGTGAGACAATTTAGATAATTCCGTCTTTTTTGTCTTTTAAAACCATATTTCCCTCTCTTTCCATCGTGTAACAATATTATGTTATATTATAATAATGTAACGTCGAATTCGGTCTAGTCGTTTAAATAACCAACAAAAAGACAGCCTCAAAGTCTAACAATTTTATTTAGCATAGTCTGTTTATTTTTAACACAAGCACACTTTAAAATTCTATTTTTGTCCTTAAATCAGATTTCAATGTTAATTCTGTATATGTAGGTAGGTAGCTAGATTTATATATATATACATGAGAAATGAAATGGGTACATCATAATTTTACAATGTTTTCAAAGTACTTAACAAGTCAATGACTTTTACTGAGACTAAAATGTTTCATAATTTGACAAATATATGCTATTATTTCTGGGCTCCACGAGCATAGATAACACAATACTATAGTAGTAAAATATAGATCTAATAGAAGTATATAAAAATCATCATCATCATCAGCCTATATATGTTCCCACAGCTGGGACACAGGCCTCTTATGAGGGGTGCAGGCCATAATCCACCACGCTGGCCAAGTGCGGGTTGGCAAATGTCACATGTCGTCAAACTTTTGATTCTTGAACATGCCGGTTTCCTCACGATGTTTTCCTTCACCGTTTTAAGTTATAAGAATACGTTACATAGATTCATGTATAAAGTAAAAATTATTCATATACTAGCTTCTCTTCCCGAATCTACCAAGTTTGAACCGGTATAAACACGAAATAAATATTCTAATATCCCTTTTTAAAAATACCCTTAATAAATGTGAAAGAGTGTTTGTGTGAATGTTTGTCCGTCAATAACGCTGAAACTGAACGGATTATGATGAAATTTGTTATACAGACAGGGTACGAGTTGACTTGGGTTATAGGGTAGGTATTTGGTTAATGCTCTGTTCCCTTGGGATAAAACAGGAATAAGAGTCACTAAATCATTTGTAAATTTCCCAATTCCATACGGGCTGAGGCTAGTAATTAATAAATACACCTATTATATATACCAAATACCCTCATTAGCTTTAGGTGGTAAACAAATATTCCTTATGAAAAACAATCGACCCATTCAAACCTTGAATCAGTTAACTCAATTCGCAGAAACGCTAAACAAACAGATTCGCTGAAACTACAAGCTCCTTAAAACACAATAAGCAATACATGTAAATCGAAGTCACGCGTAGCGTATTGTGTCATGTGATTGACTTGTATTATATGTGAATGGATTGAATTGCATATAATTAAATATTACGCGAATATATATGCGTCGATGTTGGGTCTTTGCTATGTGAGTCTTTTAGCCGTTGCTTCTTGTTGTCTACTTTAGTTTTTTGTTTAGTTTTTCATTATTACCTAAAAAATCGAATGCAAGTCGGACTCATGACACTAAGGGATCTGTACACATAAGCTAAGAGCAACTGCAGAAAAAATTGGTCACCCATCCATTTTACGACCGCTAACCGTTGCTAAACTTCGATTCTTTATTATTTGTTGTTATCGCGCGGACAGAAATGCACCATAGTTCATATAATGAATACAATGCAATCTTAGTAATATTTTAGTCTCAAATAAATTACATAATTTTAAATTTCCTTTTTTTTTATGTCACAGTCGGCAATGGAGCTGGTGGGACGCCTGATGGTAAGCGCTACCACCGCTCATGAACATTTGTAGAGGCGTAAAGTCGATTACAGACCTTACGCCTCTACAAATGGATTGCCAACTTTAAATTGGGAAGGGATTAAGAAAGGATTGGCGAGAGGAATAAAGGAAAGGACTGGGAAGGGAAGGAAAAGGATATGGGCCTCCGGCTCCCCCACTCACCGAACGAAACACAGCAGATGTACATTACATTTATAGATCAGCCTAGTGACAATTTATACTTATTCATAAATAGGGTTAATTAAACTTAATGGCTTCTATTCAAATATATTACAAGACAAACATAACGATGTGTTGCTATCATTCAGCCTTGTACTGTATATCTTGAATCATATTATACTAACTATATGCTCGCCCCGGCTCCGCCCGGGCAGCCTTTAATCGCAGCTCAAATAATATGGTTGTCATACAATACATGGTAAAATACAATGGTTGTCATGTTAACAATAATCATAATTGCTTACGTGTATACTTTTCAAACGCAGATTCTTAATTCAAATGCCTGATCATGGTTTGAAATACATGTTATTCGAAATTTTTAAGTCAATTTACGTTTCTTCTACATTTTAATGTTCATAGTTCTTACAAATTGAGCAATTTTTTTTTTGTTGGAACATTGGCTGTAAACGTCATAACTTGATATTATATTTTATAAATATATATAGTATACATATATTCGTATATGTATACTTCAATTGATGAAGCGATAGCCAAACTTACCGTCTAACAATGCAATTTTATCCCTACATATTTGACCATCATTTCAACATTATTTCAACATTTAAAATAAATTGTATAATTTGGATAATATAAGAAAAAAAAACACGAAATATAGACCAAAGTTGCCCAGTCCTACTGCATATACTTTATATAATATATAAAAACCTACATATATTTCATAATTATTATACTCGTATGTACCGTCCAATTTTATATTTCCCCAATTCCTCAATCAAATCAAAAACATATTTCGGCGATAAGTGCGATGCGATAAAATAGATTAGCCTGAATTCGATCTCCACAGATAAATGCACAAATAAAATGCTATTTTCGTCACAAAATCTTATTATATTATCGCGTACAAACGTCATGTGATTTTGATGTGGGGCATCAATTCGACATTAGCCACTGATCCCGTACTTCAGATAGTTCCGTCGGTTTCCTCTTTAATAAGTTTGTTTTCTCTTTATTTTACATTGATTGTCATTATTATCGAATATTCGTGATAAACACGCTGTATGTTAGCGGGTTCTTCAATGTACTATGTTCATGTCTCACGATACAATTATTCATCAATTTTATAATACATAAAAAATAAGAAAAAGAAAATAAATTTAAACAATTTCATATCCACTAATCGCCTGGAGACTCGACGCAATATTTAGCGAAACATACGCATACGATCATCTAGAGACTCGAAGCAATATTTGACGAAACATTCGCATACCAGTGCATCGCGGCCATTGTTTATACATTCATCCTCCCTTTAATTACGTCTGAAGGAATTAATTACTTTTAACAAAACACTAGACCGTATTTAAATTATCAGAACTAGGCCAAATTTAAACCACAAAGTCGATTTTCAAAAAAGAAATAGGTACCTACGTCGAAGATTATTGATAGGATCAAGGATAATACAATAATAATTAAACGAGAAACTAAAAGTTTGAACTAAATGTTAAAAACTCAAGTCAAGTGGAAGTCAGTGCTACATATTGAATGTCTTGCTTATTTTGGGCATTCGTAAATAATATGATTATATAATGTATATTAATATGATTATATAGATAATAATTATCAATCTATATATATAAAAGAAAGTGGTGTTAGTTACACTATTTATAACTGAAGAACGGATTAACCAATTTGGCTGAAAATTTGTGCAGAGGTAGCTTGGACCCAGGAGACGGACATAGGATAGTTTTTATCCCGGAAATCCCACGGGAACGGGAACATGCGAGAAAAACCCCGGTCTAAGTTTCCTGCGACTACGCGGGCATAGCCGCGGGCGGATAGCCAGTTTTTATTAATCGATTATTTATAACTGTGCGTAAGAGTGCCCGAAGCTATTTTAAAATACATTAATTTATATACAACGCAAGTCCTTTTTAAAATACGAGGACCTAGTCTATCATCGCAATTGCAATAAAATCATTATTATAAATCCTTTACTCCCAACTAGTTCGGTATTCAGTAGGTCGTATAAAAATATACTTACTTGATGTTATGTCAATAAATATGTTCTTATTCTATAAAGTAACTGAATACAATACTACCTAGTGCTATGACCACGTAATGCATTTATCTAGAAACTTCGTTTAAACCAGTTAAATTTCATATCTAAATCATGTAAACATCCGAGATTTTTATCTTTACAGCGCGGCGTTGGTGTACTTCTCATATATCATATTTTTACGATTAATATCCGCATAGTTTCCGCATACTTTTTGACGTAAGTCAATTATAAATTACGAAATAATTACACATATTCTACGCGTATTTTAATGTAACGTATTAATCTGTATGTAATGTTCGAGTGGTTAAATTTAACAAATTACAAAATAATAAAAAGAAAACAAACAAAATGAGTTCTACACGATCTTACGATTCGAAACTAGTAAATAGACATTCACACGATATCTTCTTGCCCTGAATACATTCTAAATCATTGTTTTACATGTTATACCAGAAACACAACAAGAAATAATTCATATATTATGTTACAAAAGTGCCTTATTAAAATATTGAACTCATTCACAAACCCATTAGAGATGTAATGATAACGATAAATGATTATGTTGACTAACAGTCGTGATAAGGGCCTTCGATCGGTTTCCCGAAAAAAAATAGACAACTGGCGGGAAAATTGACAGACTATTGACGACCATAGATAACAAATAACTTGTGTATTGTTTGTGAAAAAGGTTTTAATAATCACAGTTATTCATTTATTCAAAATGAATGTAACTACCGAAAATATGGCAAAAGATATCGCTCTACGGCTAATAATTATACCATTTGCTGTGGCTTTGCTTATTTTATTGTGTTTGGGATGGGACTGTTACAGGAGCAACAGAAAGATGTAAGTAATTATAATTATATAATTGTATGTACTATCTACTCTTCAAGCTATACTCACATTTAAGAAAAAATTAGTTCATAAAATTTTTATAGTTATTATCTTAATCCGAACGTTGACAACTCGAATAAAATGAATCTAATTAAAATATGTCCCGTTCTGGAGTTATAAGCAACAGAATTGAACTACTTAACACATGCCAGCTAACTGGTAGTTAAACGAAACTTTTTCATACAACTTATTTCAAACTTACCTATGATATAAAATGTGAGATAAACCTTAAATTATCAGATCATAATAGTTTGGTCAGTGCGTTGAAATCGCCAATTCGTTGGGCCTTACGCCATTTTATTCTGTAGTAACGTAATTGGTTATACTGATTAATGCTTACTTTTTTGCTCTTGTTTTTATTCATATAAAAAATAAATACTCCAGTAAATATTCATGGGCGGTAGTAATCGCTTTCCATCAGGCGAATCACCAATCATTAATCTCAATTCCGCTACTAGGTTAATATAATAATAAATAAATGTTAGTATTAAATATCATAACTAAAAAGTTCTAAGTAAATTTTACTTCAAATATCACGTTTAAAATCCATAAAAGTTATTTATTGTTGCCATTTTTTACTTCCTAGTATGACTGGTATGTAAATACCAGTACCAGTAGTAATGCTAGTGTACGTATACTAAGAGTTTTCAGCCTACATTATTGGTGTAGTAATTATCGATTGTACAAATTAACTTACTATACCTACATGTAAAGTGATTAATCTATATATATAAAATAAAGTGGTGTTAGTTTCACTATTTATGACTCAAGAACGGATTAACCGATTTGGCTGGGTTATTGTGCAGAGACAGCTTAGCTAGAACGAGGAGACGGACACGAAAGCTAGTAATCCAATAAAATACTTAGACAAAAAGAATTAATTTATCAAAATGCACAAAAATAATTTACCGCATGACTTATTCTTACAAATCAATACAAATCCCAAATAATATATTTTTTTATACCTTGATAACCTACAGACAGATTAAATTAAGTGCATTGATACTGCAATGGATATTTTCATTAATCCATTGCGGATTAAACACAAATCCCTATATCATAAATGTAGTAGCTCCGTCCGATAGTAGCTACGTCTGTCTGTCTCTCATCCACGCCTACACCTCCCAATCGATTGAGGTGAAAGTTTGTACAAAGATAGCTTGTTAACCGAATGAGGACATGGGTTAGTTTATATCCCGGAAATCCCACGGCAACGGGAACTATGCGAAGAGAACCTCGGTATTGTTTTTCTGCTTCACTACGCGGACGATGCCGAACAATCAGACGTTCATCTTATATTCTAATGTTATATAAGTAAAGTTTTTAATTTAAAACGAATTAAAATCGATATAGATAACAACTAATTAAAAGAATAAAAATTGTATTGTTTTGTCACTCGATGTGTTGTCATAACAAAGAACATATATGCGAATATGAAAATGACATTTCGACCCGGCTTCGCTCGTGGTATGTCTATAGTTCATACTCTATCCAGCGATCACGTACACATCTTATATATTTGAAATCGGCCAAGCAGTTCCTGAGATTAACCCTTCTCACGACATTCCTCATATACGCACATTCATTTTTTATACGAACTGCGAAGGAATGGAACTCTCTACCACCGTCGGTATTCCTGGATCACTACAATGTACTCTTCAAGTCCAGAGTAAATAGGCTTATCCTTGGTAGGCGTGCCCATACATAGATCGCATCTCTGCTTTAACATCAGGTAGGATAGCGGTCAAAAGTCTGCTTATTAACGTGTTCAAACAAAAACTCTTCTTGTGTTTGATTTTACGCGAGGTTAATAATATAATGGATAAATCGCGTTTAAAATCCGTTAAAAAGTTTTTAATTTCTAAAAAACTCTTCTGCTTGATATTATTAATATAGATACACTGAGAAATTTGGTGATATTAAATAAGTATATGTGTTATATATTTTCGAATAAACCATTGTAATCATTTATTAATAAATCACTTATCACACTTCGAATCTATTGAAAACCAGAATCACTTCTAACTTATATTTATATCACAACTGATTTGAAACGAGTCAAACTTTTCGATGTCATAACTATCTGAACTGAACTTCTGAACATTTGCGTTCATTAACCTTACTGTTACTTCATAATTTGATTCTAAAAACAACAAATACTAGATACGTATGTTTAATATACATATATTTTGTACCGCCCTTACTATTTCTTCGCCGCACATCCAGACGGGGAATGGGTTTCTGAATGAATGCGAATTCATTTCTTATTATTTCTTACTCATCCACCGTCGGTATTCCCAGATCACTAAAATGTACAACTCTTCAAGTCTAAAGTGAATAGACTTCTCCTTGGCAGGCGTGGCCATACATAGATCGCATCTCTGCTTTAACATTACTTTATGCTGGTAGGACAGCGGTCAAACGTCTGCTTATATAAAAAAAGGCGTACATAAAAAAACTCACATTAACGTATATAAAAAAACTCACATTAATACATGCCAACCGTAGGCGCTGAAATTCTAAACATAACCTCTATGCACCGTACACGCTGGTACGTGTATTTCTAAATAGCTTCATAGAGGTTCAAACATTTCGGATGTCAGCACCGCGGTCAGCGTGACTAAAACCAGCCTAACCTTGGCCACTATAATATCGATGCAATAACAAATGACCGTAGGGCAATCGTTTTCTTACCTTGCATTTATGACTCTATAAAAACATAAACAAATAACTCGGAACAATGCACTTTTATATCTTCTATCTTATCACAGCATTGAACTTGTTAATATTTACTACAAATGTAAACAGTTTAATAGTAAGCTAGGCTTGAAAGTGTCAATACGAAAACAGCAGAAAATTGTGAAAAATAAGACAATGTATTTCTTGTATTTTGTGTTAGCCTGTGTGCTCAGTGCCGTGATATTACTGGCTGCTTTCCGATTGATTCACACCGCACGTAAGTTCTCTGTTTTACATTTTCCTTTCAATGCGTCGCGGTCGCGTCGTTCCAAAAAACGGAGGTTCGCCAATTCGACTTTATTTTAGACACTTTTTGTTGTACGAGTAACTCCGCTGTTTACACGATAAAAGTTAAAATAAAGAATAAAACGGCCAAATTCGAGTCGGATTTGCAACGACTTTATTTACTATATAACGTAAATAAAGTGTATCTGCAATACAGTTGATCACCCATCCAATATGACCAATGTCAGTTGTTGTTTAACCTCACTCTTTTACTATTTATTGTTATAGCGGCATAGAAGTAGCTACATTATCTCTGATAATTAACTGTCTCACGGCGTATAATATGCTCAAATAATTCTTCAGTTATTAAGTTAAATTGTCATACCAGTTTCAGTGCATGCAAGTCATTTTGATTCTCCACATCTTTCACATAGAATATTAGTTTTGGCGGTAGGTATTGTATACTTCAGTGCCTGTCTGTAGTGTCTGAATATTACACTGACACTGTATTGAGAGTAAGAATAATTTGATGGTATAACTTTCATACAAAATACAAGAAAATCACATTAATGAACGATAAGTGTACGAAATATTAAAAGTAGACAGTTTTTTTTATTATTCTCGATTAAATTAGTGCTGATATTAAAGAAAAATAGGAATGCATGTAACTGTGAGGTCGATAACTTCTAAACTGTTAAAATAAAAGCTGTATATATGAAATTTAATAAAGCGCCATCTAGTGCGTACGGAATGAACTAATGCAAAATACAAAGGTTACCTTTGCTTCGTAAAGATTATAATAGATGTCACTGCAAACTTTGTATATGAAAAAATATAGGTTAGTAGAATGTCATAGGTATGTAATAAAGCGGACATGTTATATTGATTGATCTTCCTAATTTGTTACGTTATTAATTTACTAATTTAAAAAAAGAGAAAAGAGAATCATTTTTGTATTTTTGTGTTCATTATTTAATTTTAGTTTTATTTCTTAAATTATGTTATCTTACACTTAATTATAAGCAGCTGATAATTAAAACGGATACGAATTAATCAGCGGAAGTGAACGTCATGAATTAACAAAAAAAATCGTCATCGTAATAATGAGATAAAGATCAAATCCTGCTAATACTATAAACGCGAAAGTTTGTAAGTATGGATGGATGAACAGATGTATGGATGCTTGTTACTCTTTCACGAAAACTATGTATACGTATCTGAATGAAATTTGGTACAGAGATAGATTATAGTATGGATTGGCGCTAGGCTTTGTAAATGAAAAAAATTGAAATTCAATCATCTCAACAAATGGCTATATAGGGCCACGATACGGCGAATGAAATCAATTGTAACCTGTTTGAAAAAATCTCATAGCGGCCAACGGAACTGGTGGTTTGCCTGATGGTGAGCGATCGCCACCGCCCATGAACATTCGCAGAGATAGAGCCTTTGCGAATGCGCTTCCCGCTTTATGGGGTAATGATAAGGAAAGGATTGACTGGAAAGAAGGAATGGGAAGGGTGAGGAAAAGTAATCGGGCCTCCGGTCCCGTACGAAACACAGTGGCATGCCACTATTTCACGCCGGTTTTCTGTGGGGGTGTGGTACTTACCCTGGTACCACACCCCCCCTGGCTGTGTCCTGTGTGTGTGTGTGTGAGCTGGTCCAATTCGTGCCAAAGCGTGCTCGACTCCCACATTTCATACCTAAAAATGATCACATGGATACAGTCACCAATGAAACGTCATACCGCATACGGAGGTTTCTCTTCCCCAACCAAATACAGATAAGATTAGAATTATCTCTATAATGAAAATGCTTTTTAATATTTAGCGATTTTTCATTTCAGTGTGCGATAATCAACTTTATGATATGCGTGGATTTTGTATATAATAATAGGTACATACTGAATGTGTGTTTGTGAATAACACTGGTGTGTGTGTTTATGTAGGATGGAGTTTTTGTTCATGTTTTTATTGGCTGCTATTTTAATTCTTGGTGTTCTCGTCATAAGATTTTTCTCGTTTATCGGTGAGTTATTATTTTCTCTTATTTTAGTTTTTGTGTAGTTTAACACTGTTTGATTAAGTGCATTTCTGTACATGTTTTTTTTAATAAATTTATTTCTATTGTTGGGTTTCTAAAGGACGTTTGATTGGTATCAAATTGGGGAAATAAGGCTCATAATAAATAAACAGGATTAAATAGTAACATACGAGTATGAGGTCTTGATTGTCCCCTTATTCCGTCAAACGATTGAATTCATACTCAATAAATATAAATTAAATTGTTTGAAGTATCAGGAACAATTAACCAATGTATTTATGTGTTGTTATTTTTTATCATAGCCCGATATATTTTTATAACGAGTTGCATTTTATTTAAATTGAAAAAAAAAAACGATGATTCATTGCTCCGAATTCAGAAACTGTGTCGTTTTTGGAACCACTCAGTCAGTTAATAAAGGTTTAGAAACCCGGGTCGATTTGTCAATGTATGTTTGGTTGACCCTAGGTCCCGGATTGTTTTCATTCCTCATATGAAAATAGATGCTAAATAGATGTTATAGTTCAGCCAAATTGTATAACAGATAGTTTTTTTGTGTATGAGTTATATAGATACTGGATATACTCTCTCGTATTTAACGTAGGCAGAGTTCAATTATATAATGTGATGTAATGTAAGAGTCAGATGTCAATTGAATAATTGCATCCTGCGTTGTACAGTCAGAAAAATAGCTGTAAATAAAGTCTCTAAAACTGTTGCTGTTCTGCTGATATACCTGTTGATGTTTTCATTTATATCTATCTGTATTAAGATTTAAAAGCTTTAAAGTGTGTTTGATAAAATAATGTTATAATGAATTTAAACTCAAACAAGACCCTTATCCAAATAACATAATAAACGCGAAAGTTTGTAAGTAGGGACGGATGGATGGATGTATGGCTGTTTGTTAAAAAGAATGTGTTAAATAGGGTTACCATAATCATAAATTCTGACGAAATCAGAGTAATTTGGACGGATTACAATATAATAAATTTATTCACTAATATTGTTTATTCATAGTCAAAAAAAAATCGAAATAAATCTAAAACGTGCAATAAGTTAAAAAGGACGCCGTGTCGCTAATAAACGATCTACCAGGCAATAATATATCGTAATATTTTAATTACTCGGCGAATTTACAATTTCACCTGAAGCGTTTAACAAACAAATTATACGCCAATGTTATGCGTAAAGTACTTTAAAATATAAGTTAAGAAAATAAGAGTGTAACACTTATCCTATTAGGAATAATTTTTAATTTTTCGTCATTCATATGTTTGTTAAGGAGAATCAACTGAATCGGACGCGGTTAAAAAACTGTTTTGTTGACGACCCTATCATAAATCAGTTTATTGCATCGCTCGAGTATTATCAAGGACAGGAAGCCGACCAGTTGGACCACTCAAATTCTTTTGCCCCCCCTCTCGTAATGTAAGGCACATTACGAAGGTGCTTTTGAACCACCCCTATGTGTGCTTTACAAGATTGTCTTAGCAGTTAGGTTTTAGTATAATTATGCTAAAAAACGCGGAAGTTTCTGTAGATGGATTGTTATTTGATATTTGTTCGTAAAATTAGCAGATCGCATATAATTCTGTTCTTCAGCGTCGACTTTCATCAACTTAAACAACATTCAACTAGGTTTGTATATTATACACATACAAAATTTAATCTTCCCTTCTTATAACATCATTAAAAGTTCTCAAAAACGAAGGGAGTTCTCATTTTTTGCTACTCGATAACTCCGTGAGTTCTCAAACGATTGGAGCAATTTTTGTGTTTGATAAGAAATTGTTGTTATTTGGTTCCACTTTAGATTTGCAGTGTTACTTTGCTAGGAACGTCCGTGATTTATTTGTAGAAAAGAACTATTTTATATACCAAATTAAGTGCTTTCTTGTGTTTGCACACAAATATATTATTTATCTATATTACATCAGCCGGCGGAAAATGTTCTTAGCGTCGCCTTTAATTACAATATCTTTTACATCAGATAGAAATTAATCCTAAAAATTAAATCGTTTTATCTGCCGACGCTATTTTTAATACACAACTATAATATCACGACGTCTGTAATCTTTATAATATAGACACTTATCTTGATTAAAGGGAAGTGCTTGATTAAACTGGCGTCAAGTCATATATCTTTAAATATAAAAACTATGAACTTTTTGAGGCATAGAAAAATGTGTTCTGTATATTGTAAGTTTTTATTTAAATTTTATATTTAATAAAACACTAAAATCTCTGAGTGTTTACTGTAAATCGCAAAAAGTATGTTTACATTTCCAATTTTCATTAAATCCATGACAAAATACGATATAGTAATAGTAATAGTAATAGTATATTATTACTATTTAAATAGGGATTTTAGTGCTCAATGGGTGATGTTTACTAAGACTTCGCTGTCCATCCATTACCGGACTGTATCTCATAAACCGTGAAATAGATGAAATTTTCAGAGGTGATGTATTTCTGTTGTCGTTATTACAACAACGAATAAATAATGACGGCAAGCAACGCTTGGAATAGTCATAAATTGATTGGTGACTTTTTATTTCACTTTCCTTGACTTATTTGTACGGAACACATAGTGGCGCGAGTACGACTCGCACTTAACCACTATTGATATATCTGATAAGTGTTAATTATCTGATAATTACCGTTTCAATCTAAACGTATCGAATTGTTAATAAGATATTATATGCGTTCTTTAGAGAGGGGCAGGAGATATTGAAACTATATTTGTGTTCCAAGGAAGAGCGATACGTGCAATATATATATATATATATATATATATATATATATATATATATATATATATATATATATAAAAGCCCTACTATGTTCCGTCGAGCTGCTTTAGTGAAGTGGCCACGGGAGTTGCTTACTATGCGTCCGCGACCCCCACGGCGGCAGAAATAGGGACTCCCTAGAAATATTTTGATTGAATATTCGGTTATTGAGTATTCATAATAAAAAGAGTCATTTTATATGTAAGCCGCGTTAGTTACGCCATTTATAAGTTAATAATGGCTGAACGTGTTTTAATGATTTGTTGGTTTTTAGGATTGTCTTCGCTTGGATTTAGATAATGACTGTAAAAAATTAAGAATAGGGTATATTTAATATAATTATATACATATGTTTTGCGAGAAGATTCTATAATACTTTTGTACATTAATTATTTTTAACGAAAACCGCATTCAAATATTCTATTTAAACTAAACGTACCTAAATGGGACTATGTATATGGGAGTCACCCAGGTTTCAAATTCAAAAAGAATCGTAAATCAGTTGACCCAGTAAAAAGATACGATATAACAAAAAAATAAAACCGTCGAATTATCAAACTCCTTCTTTTTATGAAGTCGGTTGTAAATGGCCATGTAATGGTCACTGGCGTTCCTGGCGACGAAAGAAACAGGCCAAAGTTTAAATGCGACGAAATGGAAACAATTTCTCAACAAACACAAAACTAATTTATGATGAATTGTTTTATAAGAAAACAATTATTTTATCAAGATGAAATTGTACATAAATGACGCATACATTTGTGTTTAATCCAGATGATAAGATATCAATGCTAGACAATAATCAATTAATCACCCTTAATTTAATAATAATTATACTGTGCTTTTATAAGACTGACCAAGACTAAGAATTACTACGGGAAAACCACGGGTTTCCCCGCACAGTCCTCGTTTCCGCGGGATTTCCGCAATAAATACTATCCTATGTTCTGGTTCGGTTCACAAACTGTCTCTGTACCAAATTTAATAAAAATCGGTTCAGTGGTTTAGAGGTTAAGAAGAGACAAGCATATTATCTTATTTATACAGTATACTAGGTATAATAGGTACATATATTAGTAGGTATATATTTAGACTTGAGAATTTAGTAGACATATATCCGGGTTTACATGGTCCAATGACATGAGCGTAGCATTGATAGATATCTTATCAGCTAAGCTTTGCTTCTAGCACATTCTAATGACATCCTAGGAATTAAAATATAAGGCGATAAAGAAATTGGTGTAGCAATTCTTTAATAATTGAAGGAATTATATCCCGTCGTCAACCCTGTTTTGTATCCCTTATTTTTAAATCAGCTAAAACTATCTAAAGCATTCATAGATGTATTTAATTATTTTTAAATTAATTTTTGTGTTTAGAGGTATTTGTATTTGTATTATTGTATTTTTTTAGGGATTTTTATTTACCATCAGGCAACGTAAAAGCCTGAGTTGCCTACTCTTATTAACATTATTAATTTAACTTTTGGCACGCCTTTAGAAATGGCAGTAAGCATATTATGTGAGCTAAATAAATGTATTTCATTTGATTTGTAATTCGTTTATAATGCTATGAAGCTAAAACAAAACACGTCATTTCATGCCAGATGCCTCTTAACAACTGAAATCATTTTATTACAACACTCAAGTAGGTACATGCTAATTATCAAACTGTCATTACCATTTGTTGATAACATTATCGCTTACCTGATAGTATCGGATAGGTTTTCACATATCCGAAAACAATATTTTGTATGTAATTAGACATTTACTAAATTCAGTGCCTGATTAACCTCAAAATGATCAGCAAAGAGACGGTCGCAATTGTTTTAGTCCTGTCCGTGCCTGCTATTTTGATTTTTATATTCCTCTTCTGTTTTTTCAACACGATTGTCCTGTGTTATGAACTGAGTAAGTATTTTTATAATCCTACTAATTTGAAATGACCTTTGAATTAGAGCGAGAAAGAGGTATTCGTTTGAGTGTTCTGTGAGCTGGTGAGCAAAGAGGTGGACGGAATTTTGTATCCTTATTCAGTTGTATGGGTGTTATAAATAATTCTAGCTTATTGTAGGTTTAATATAATAATTCAACGGATCATAGTGCATTTTTATTTTAGATTACTATTTATTCTGGGCTGTGATAAGACTGAGTTATATAGGCTTAATCATACTGACGATGATAGTTATTTACCCTTTTGTTTTTATTATATGTAACATTTTCTAATAGGTAACTAAATACCGTTAGTCATTTATACATTGTTTTAATTTCGAAGTAATTATGGTCTCTTACAATCATTCACAGTCCGGATTGTCGGTAGGTATACAAATAATTGTTTAGGGAATTGTCTAATCTGAGTCAAGCAATTCAAACTATTTCCTCTATAATATAACAATTGAAAAGCAAACGTTTTACATAATCGTTTAATTGTTCCTCGTAAAAATGATCATAAACAAGTTAAATAATGTGGTTACTAAGCAAACTGTTATACAGATTACGAAGCATTTCATATATTTTTATGACCCAAATTTAAAGGCGCGACACTCTCAAACAAAATCAGCAAATAGTTTGTTGTTTTTATTCAAGTGTTCTGTCATTAATGAGGTTTTAGTTATTAATTGACATAACCACGTAATACAAACATACATCTAAAACTTATCTTTTGTATCATAATTACGAGTTTTTATTACAACCGGTGGTAAATGTTAAGACTTTATTGAAATGATGATTCAAAAGTGCTTCTAAAAGAAGTCTAATTAAATAAATTAATGGTTGACTTTGAGTTTTTAGTTTGAACGGCTTCGCCCAAGTAATCAAAGGAATCTCAGGTCTTAAGCTATCTCTGTACTAAATTGTGCCGAAATCGTTTGACAGAGTCTCTTTCGCATTTGTAATATACTAAGTAGGGATTAATAAATGCTAATCGAATTTTAAATAGTGTTGTAATATACAAAATGAACATTTGTATTTAAATTTCCCATTGATCACGTATTGTTTAACACATTTAAATAGAAAAAAAGACATTTCATATATAAACTAGTACTTAAAAATTAATGGAATTTAAATTACTAATAAACTTAAACGGGTTTAGTAAATATTTAGTTCACATATTAACTAATTAGTAAGGCGTACGTTATTAAAGAAAAACTAGGTTTTACTTGTATTTTCTATATTCTGTTAATTCGTGGAACATAATATAGCATAAGAATATGTAAGAAAATGTTATATTTTAAGTGTTTACGACACGATTGTGGGTTATCTTTGCTAAAATAATATTGTAGGAGGGAACTAAGCTATCTTTGTTTTTCTGACCATAATAACGTAAAATAATAAATAAATAAACAAATAGCGTAAGTGATGTTTAAATCGGTCGAGTATTTTTGAGTTGAATCATTTGGAACGTAATGTTATAAATCTGATATTTTTTACTACTAAAACTGTAGAATTGAAAAATCGGTTATTTCGAGGCGGATTCGCGACAACAAGAGGTCCGTACAAATAAGTTAGAGTAATTGCATAAAAAATTCGTCGCCTATCCAATTTATGACCCTGCCAACCCTTGCTTAGGCGCAATTTTTTATTTATTTGTTATTATAGAGACAACAGTACATAATCTCTGAAGAAAAGATGTCTAAATATCACGGTTTATGAAGATGACATATGGATAAACATACACACATACAGACAGACAGCGAAGTCTTATTACCCATTGGGTATAGCACCCCAAACATGCTAAACCAATAGATTAAAGATAATAAATATAGTTCTTTGCAGTTATATTGGAATGCTCGTTTTAAGCAAAACAAAAATATAAATAACATATACATATTCACTTCTATATTTTTTTGATTACCTGCCAGTTTCTTCTTTGTAGAACTGTTATACAAACTAGCTGTAAATAATTAATTTATAACGATTCAAAAGCGCTTCAATGTCTTTTTGAATAAAGAAATGATTTGAGTAGTATGTTGTATGTTATCAGTTTGAACTGAACTGTACACATATATTTTATTATAATGAATACTATCGAAATTATCCTTACACCTAAAATATAAGCAATGAACCAGTCATGAAATTATCTTTATTTCATTTACAATTAATGTTATTTTATTATCTTTTAGGTATTGTAGCATAAAATATAAAACTCTTAAGCAATGGTGATAAAAAGAAACCGGTCGTAATTAAATTCATGTATACTATATTTAGTGGAAAATTGATGTATACCACATATAACATAATACTATATTAGTAGTATAACGATATAGACGATATATACTTATTCTCTTATTCATATATATTTCTGTAGTAGTTTAATTATATTTGTATCATATAACTCACAATTGAATTCATCTTAAGGTTATTTAAAAATAAAAATTAGTAATAATTTAATTAGGTATACATATAATTTAAGTATGAAAGGGATATTAAAGTAAAATGGTATTTCAGCATTGGCTAATAATATGCAAACAAAATAGTAAATATATTTTAAATCTATACCAATATACAAAATAGAAATGTCTGTTAGTAAAATTAAAATAACCGCTGATTTTTTACTTACGGATGTAAACTATTTATGTCTATCTGTATGTTTGTTCCGAGATAATTTCTGGAGCAGCTGACAGATTCTGATGGGACTTTCAATAACAGATAGCTGATGTAATAAAGAATAACTAAGGCTAATAATAATATTCCTTCTTTACTTACTTGCGGTTGAATCCCCGGAACACATCTAGTCATATATAAAATGCTAATCACTTCCTCTATAATCTATAATTAAATCTAATCCTTTGGGATTATACAATAGATGCATAGTAATTTATTAATAAGTTCCATACAATTATATATATATGATTACAATAGAGGCAACAATGAGTAATAATGTCCTTAAAATTAAACTCAGCTTAATGTGATTGTCATATATGAGATCCCTTCTGTTACAATTGAATTAAATGAACAAATTGGTACAGGTCATACAAGAACTAGGACATACTAATACCTTATTCATGTTTAGGTTTTCTGTACTTGATTGTATACATAATACAATATACTGTCTTGTTCATACACGTCTTTATTATAGTGGTAAATGTACGTAGGTCTTACGGACGCATCGATGTAGAGTCATAATGTACGCTAACCACAATATGTCGCGATGTCTTCATTCACCAGCTAGCTCACTTATCGTTCGTTCGTTCGCGTTCGAATTTCAAATTCGAAATTCGATAATTCCATGATAATGACGTGGAAAAATAAAAGATAAGATTATATGCAAACTCTTTGCTTGCCCGAGTGTTTAATAGTGAATAAACAAAGATGGATGTCGTAACGTCTGTTATGTCCGGTGTGTTTATATTTATGTGCCTGTATTTGTTTTGGATGTGGTTCTGCTTTGGGAACTTTATTAAAAAACGTAAGTTATCATTGTTATCTTATATAAATTGCGTATTTACTAGAGTGTTTCTACTGTTGTATCGACATGAATATCCACTTGATTAATATCTATGAAATGTGTGACATTATTATTTTTTTAAACCGACTTCAAAAAAGGAAGAGGTTCTTAATTAGACTGTTGTTGTTTTTGGTATGTTATCTTTTATAACTTTTAGAACTAACGGTTTACGCAATCAGTGAAACGATTTTGATGATTTTTTTTTATTTCAAAGCTGGTGCCTTCTCTTAATTTGAATGCAGTTTGGTTACTGCAAAAAATAATTATGAGACTATCCATTCGGTGTTGCATTGTTTGTACAACTGCGCAAACTATTTTTAAATATGACATAATTCAAATAAATGCTAAAACGACAGTACTATTTCTTTCAATTTCAACATTGATGGGTACCTATCAAACGGCTTAAATTAAATATTTTAATTGCGTGATACCGATCGTAAAATATTAAACAATTCATTAAAGTGAGAATTATCAAGAAACTCGAAACATTTAATGGATTTTAAATTGTTCAATATATCATTGGATACATGTCCTTGAAATATTTCATACAGTATTGCGTTTTATGGCGACGTATGGCGTAGTAATACTATCTAGGGATCAGGCTATCGAGGCTACATTACCATGGCTACGAGATATTAAGTGCTATAGCAACCATCCAGACGTCATAATGCTTACTTCCTTACCCACAGTAATATTTATAATATCCTACTACTACTAATCCTACTAATATTATAAATGCGAAAGTTTGTAAGGATAAAAACTACTGAACCGATTGCAATGAAATTTGGTACGTAAACAGCTGGACAACTGGAATAACATATAGGCTACTTTTTATCCCGATATTCCTACGTGACACGGACTTACGCGGGTGAAATCGCGGGGCGCAGCTAGTTTATTTATAAAGTAACTAGGTTCAGTAGTTTTGTGCGTGAAAGAGCAACAAACACACACACATCCTTACAAACCTTCGCATTTATAATATTAGTAGGATAAATAGGATTCCTACAGAGAATATCGATAAAATTTTAAATAGCTTGCTGAGAATGCATGGCTTTCTGTACCTTCAATTAATAATTACAACTATAATTTACAAGTCAGTTTGTTGAAAATATTATATAATAATTATTGTAAAAGTTCGGTATGTTTAATTGATGAAAACTATGATATAAAATAGTTTAATCAAAGTAATTACCGGCTAATATAATTTTGAATGCGAAAATATGTTTATTTGTTAATCTTTCATTCATGTTTTAGTTTATCGGCGATATGGTATAATTTTTGCGTCCGGAGATAGTAAGGAGGCTGTATATACATTTATTTACATACATTTCATCTTACTGAGGTAGAACATTTCATTCATCATTCATTATGTAGTTTTATAAATACGGATGTATGGCGAAAATACTGGTAATTTTCTTAGAGCACACGTGTCATCATCATCATCATCATCAGCCCATATATGTTCCCACTGCTGGGACACAGGCCTCCTATGAGGGTTCAGGCCATAATCCACCACGCTGGCCAAGTGCGGGTTGGTAGATGTCACATGTCGTCGAACTTTTAATTCTTGGACATGCCGGTTTCCTCACGATGTTTTCCTTCACCGTTTAAGCAGTGGTGATGTTATCAACATGCGCAGATAAATTGAAAAAAAAAAAATCAATTTATTTCCTGCACGCTCACCCGGTCTCGAACTCTGATTTATCGATTTTGAAGTCCGAGGTTCTCACCACTGAGCCACCACTGCTTTTTTGCACAGAGCACACGTGTGTAGCCACGGAAAACAGTAGTATGAAATATCTCTGCTTCCAATCGTCATGGTTATTTATTGTGTTGTCCCTTATAGCATTATTGTTATTCATTCATTTATAGCATTGTATGAATTCATAGCTTGAGTTAAAAGCTTAGATGGGTGTTAAACCTACTAATATTATAAATGTGAAAGTTTGTAAAGATGTTTGTGTGTGTTTTTTACTCTTTCACGCAAAAACTTCTGAACCGATTACAATGAAATTTGGTACGCAGATAGCTGGACGACTGGAATAACATATAGGCCCCTTTTTATTCCGATACTCTAACGTGATACGGACTTACGCGGGTGAAACCGCGGGGCGCAGCTAGTATTATATAAAATACAATATCTATATCTATTTTATTACTTAGACGTAGGTTTCATTGGTTCCAAAAATTGTTTCCAATTTCATGATATATATTTATTACATAATATTTATTTCTACGCTTCATAATTAAATACATACATAGTTTGTATAATAAGATTAATTGTAAAAATTACAGTCATTCTATAGTGACGCTATTCTTTAGGACATCATTTTCTAGTTTTGCTTGTCTTTTGTGTGGTTTCCTCAATAAAATTTAATTAGAGCGCCTACGGGTTCATAAAAGTTAGAACTGAACTTATATTAGAACTGTTATTTATTTCATAATATTTACAACCATCTATTTTTTTATATAAAAACTTAGTAGTGTAATAATCATAATATACATACTAATTTTGAACTTTTTTATATTTTGTTCACTTAAGTCTAAAATTAATAATTTCTGGCGCCAACCGTATTTGAGCCTTAAATTTTTTACATCATTCAGATTTCAAATTTACTAAAGTAATTATCACATCAAAGCATCAAATAACTTGAATTTTACTGAATTGTCGGCGCCTGCTGAAAGTTGTCGAGCAAATGTTTACCGAATCGATAAAAACTATTTATTCATTATTTCCAAAGGCGTTTTGTTTTACTAAGCTATATATCAGTACCAATTTATTAAAGTGTTATTTTTAGACAAAACATTTTTTTTTAATCAGCCATGACTTTCACATTGCTGGGCAAAGGCCTCTCTTCCCTCAGTCCACATCTCCCTATTGAGAGAAATTTTGAGCCATTCTTTACAATAAGTATCTAGCTCGTCCCGCCATATAACTCTGGGCCTACTAAACATTTTGAGACGAATAAATATTTTCGTTCACTATTGTTGAATGAAATTGTCAAAATGTTGTTATGTATTATTTTATGTTATAATAATTTATATTACCTATACTTAGGATACCTAGAACTTTTATGATTTTTGGGATAACCCTCCTTTTCAACACTTAGCCCCAATTATTTTCATACAACCTTCAAAGTCATAAAGTGATAATAATAAGAAAGTCAGATGATATTAACAAGTATACATACAGATATGATTAAATAAAAATAATACGGACAAATTAAATATGTTATCAATTGAATGTACTCCCTATAATTCCTTGTGACCTCCCTTCAATATTCTTTATAGATTTGAATCTAAAATTTGGAATCGAGGTGTAGGGAATACCTACGCCTCTATTCTCAAAGCAACAAGCGTCATTAAATAATCACCCGATAAACCTTATCGCATTATATATTCTTAATTTTATATTATGTTCGATAAAATATCACCAGTTATACGTCAAATACCGATAGCATTAGAACAATGTCCAATTTACTAACTTTACTGTTATTTTTGGCGCTAAATATTTTGATATTCTGGATTCTGTATGGCGTCCTTGTGAGATACTTTGGTAAGTTTGTTATCATCCATTTATATCAAGGTTCAGGAATTTTATTGGTTTATGTCAAAGTCGGCAAAGGAGCTGGTCGTCTCATGATAAGCGCTAACACCGCCCATGAATATTTGCAGAGGCCGTACGCCCCTGTAAATGGAAAGAGGAATATTCCAATACACATAAGAATGTTAATACTATATAATTGTATGTGGTGTAACTACATAGTTATTTTGATTACACGCTGATGAAATTAATGCCTGAAAACTAGCCGACGTGATAGTTATCTCGTCAGTGTGTGAAGGCAAACGCAGAAAGTGATTTAAGTTTTTAATATTTTCCTAGTTTCTTTCCATATTCTCGTGTCAATAACAGCAAAGAAGCACAATTCATCAAAGGAAATATGAATTTTATATTGATTTGTACAAGAACTGTATCAAGGTTGCCCTTGCAAGTTACGTCGGAACTTCAAAATTGATAAATCAAAATCACATTAAACCATTAATTTATTCGTCAATAGAGAAATACATAACAAACATTCTAATTGAATATTTTATGTCCCTTTTCGATTTTTTCTTATGATGACATCATATATGTGTATAGTGATATCATATTCTGTTTCATGAAAAACAAAAAATGTAACAACGGAATAATTATTCTGTGGTTATATATTTTACTAGCTGCGCCCCGCAGTTTCACCCGCGTAAGTCCGTATCCCTTAGGAATATCGGGATAAAAAGTTGCCTATATGTTATTCCGTATTCCAGTAGTTCAGTAGTTTTTGCGTGAAAGAGCAACAAACACACACAAATCCTTACAAACTTTCGAATTTATAATATTAGTAGGATTCACACTTATTTTGTTTCTTTAAAAACAAATTACACTAATATGATTTTATCTACCAAAACTCCAAATAGTTTAACATCAATCTCAAGTCTTTACGGAATCATCATACAGCATAGTGTTTCAAGCAAACTATAACTACCAGATACTTATAGAAATACTAGTTTTTAGTAGAAAAAATCTAATTACACGAACATTAGCCGTAGATGGGAGAAATTCTTAATATAGTAGTGTATATTATGCAGCTAGTTTTCAAATGAGGACATGGGTTAAAGTTGTACTACCATTGGCAAATGGAGTAATGCTAGGTAATAAACTGATTTAGGATGAATTAGTGTACCTTATGTGCACGTTTATTTATGATTTCTCTATTTTGATTACAGTTTAATCATGGTTCTTCTAGAATATTTACGCAAATAAAGTATGTTATTAATGCGAAAGCAACTAATTTCGTCCGTTGTTTGACTAAGATAGGAATATATAGGATAGGTTTTAAGTATTAAATATGTGTCCCTGGTGGAGGGTACCACTCTGTAGGAAGGTATGTTTTTTGGTTTGTGGTTGGAAGGTATCACTCAGATTCTAAAATGACAACAATTTCCGATGAAAAACAAAAAGAATCACATTAATCGGTTGAAAACCCACGGCGTTATTGAACAAAATAAAAAAAAACACTTATGAAGCATTTTAATGCTATATAACTTAAAATTATAAAAAAATATCATTTAAATTGAGAACCTCCCTCGTTTTTGCAACGCCAGCTGAATATAATTAAGAGCGTTTGTCTTTTCTTATATATTTTAAGAATATTGTATGAATTGTGAAATACTAACATTATCTTTATATGATAATTATCCATTACATTCACATTAATTACTAACAGTCCGCCACAACTTCACCCGTTTCTTCACATTTTTCTCTCCAGAATAATCTTTCTTGTGCCTTAAAAAAAAACGTTAAAAAAAGGCGAATTGGTCGACCCAATATCGAGTTTTACCCATAACAATATACTTGGCGATACATTTTTATTTATTTAGATATTTATGTTCATTACTGCGTATAGATGGCGCTATTGATTACCGTGATGCACGTCACGAATGTTATTAATAAAAAAAATAATTGTTTGTCATTGTTTTGACCAGCATTGTCCGGCCGGAAGCCCACCTATACATGTGGAGTGATAAGGTTCTGTGCCCAAAGGGTAAGGAGTCTATCATCAAAACTTCACTATCCGTCTGCCTGGCTATCTAAATCATTCTTATAGTTTCCTAATTAATAAAAGGGCGCTTCCCACGCTCCTCCACTGCGTAAACCGATTGAATGAAGAGGTGGGAAGTAATTTAAAATAAAAAATATGTTATTTTAATACGCATTCTTACCATGACACGACGTTTTCAATTAAATCCACAATAGAGACTCTTATCTGGGTTATCGACTTATTTTTTGATAATAATATAGATTAGATTCATTAATTATCTGTACAAAAGGTATGAAATATTCGTTTTTGATTATTCTACATCTTTGTGCTGCGAATTTAATTGTGCAAAATGTATACGAGTCTTATTTTTTGGATGGCCTTTCTGTTAATCATGTTAGTTGTGGTCGGTTTTCGGCAATACAGTAAGTTTTATTTTCTTATATTTTGCTTTCATCATCATCAGCTTATTGCATTCACACTGCAATGACTAGATACATCCTAGGGCGCATGAATTTCACCAAGCCCTCTAGGTTTTATATTATCCTTAAATACATAATTTTTAAGATTTTCCAGATGCATGCAATTCCCCCACATCTCTCTTATTATATCCCCCCCCCCCTCAGACGTGACGTCACATATGTCGCAATAGTCAAGTATTTAAATGGAGTTAATTCTGTTGACTGTCTCACATATTCAGGTAATTACCTCACCGATAAACAAAAAATGTCCCTAACCCAGAATTCACGAATTACAATGAATATTGCTTGTCCTGTTTTTTGTGTGTTTTTTTTTATTATTTATTAATTATTTGCATAACAGTGGTGGATAGGTTCGATTATTATTATTGGCGTTTTATGTATAGTCGATTAGTCTTTGTTGCTTACGTATTTTCTTAAAGCCTAAGCAAATTAGGTTATTTTATAATATAAAGAAGACGTCAGTGATGTTTATCTGAGAAATGTGAAAAATAATAATAACATATTATCAATTCATGTTGTTTCATAACTGATTAATGATTATTGATGGATTGACAAATAAGTTTTGAATATTTAGAATTATAAAATACAACACATTTAAGACTACAGATGACATCTATAAAACAATATCATTTCCAGAGAAAGTGAACGCGCTAGACAGCCGCGCCGCTCTGTCATTTTCCGCGCTAAATTAGTACTGCTTTAAGACGTCACGGTAACTCCCTCGGCACCTGCGCGTGCTCATTTTAAAATGATAAAAAATAGGTTGTATAAATAAATGTAGAAAATGTTGGTAGATTAATGTACCAAATATAATCTTTTTGATTGTGTTAATATTTGATACCAAAACATAAACAGTAAATTATAGAATAATTCTCGAATGCCGATATAATTTAACGATAACGCATAGATTATTTTGATATTACTATCTGTGAGGCGCTGAATATTTATATTTAAAGTAAAATAAGGATGTCCTGTTTAAATTCTTATAGCAATTTATGTTATGACCATTAACTGTTCTTAACTAATTGTTTCTTAACCTGTTTTTTTTTTATTATTTGTTATTAGAGCGTCAACACAATTACATAATATGTGAAAAAATCAACAATTTAACAATCAGCAAAGTTTTTGTAACAGATGGTCGGGAACCCTTTTAACCTTTGAAAACGGAACTCTCAAAAGCACTAACAAAAATCATTTTCCATGAGAAAGGAGAAAGGATTCTATATTTAAAGACGCTTTTATTAACTTCAACTTTATGTTTGCATGTAACCGACTGCTTTAAACTCGACGACTCTATTTTGACGAACTGCGACAAACAACGAACGGATAGATTTAATTCAAAATTTGTTCGCTTATTTAAGATCAGCGACAACACAATAATTTCACGAATTTATCTTAAAATCATGATAAGGATCGCCATAATTAAGTCCGTATCCCATAGAAATATCGGGATAAAAAGTTGCGTATATGTTATTCTAGTTGTCCAGCTATCTACATACCAAATTTCATTGCAATCGGTTCAGTAGTTTTTGCGTGAAAGAGCAACAAACACATATACATCCTTACAAACTTTCGCATTTATAATATATAGTAGGATATTATTAAAGTGCTAAAAGAAAAGTAACAACATAAATGCGCACAGATAAAATATATTTCTAGAATAGAATTAATATCGATCAAGATTGTGTTGACATCGGATTTTCATTACCGCGATCCAGATAGAGTTTGGATATACGAGTGGAAAATAGTTTTATTTATCCATTTTTTTTTAATATTAGAAACTAGCGGGCGTCCTGGTTTTACTCGTAGTACGTATATAGAGTATGGCCAAGCGCGTTATACCGCTGCTTCAGCCTTATCAAATATACAGGGCTCCCATCTTTGAAGCACTATGATGAACGATATTTCAGATACTTGTTTCGTTTGTTTCTTGGCGGCCTCACCCCAAATTTTATACGATGTCATTTAGGTGTCAGGTACATATTCAAAGGTTACATATTCAAAGATTTTTGAAAATTGATCAAATAGTTCATGAGTTTATCTAGTTCAAACAAACTTATCAGCTTTATGTTATGGTTATTAATTAATACATCTTAAAAGAGATTGATACAAATTTTTGATCAAAAACACTTCATTCAACCAGATTCATGATAATTGAACTTTTTTATACTTTAATATATTATCCTGCTATCTACCTAAATGTGAAACTAAGTCCATCCATTTCTCTTCTTCACGCCTAAAACACTAAACTGATTTGCGTGAAATTTGGTATAGAGATAGTTTAGACTTGATAAAGGAAAATTTGGAACGTTTCATATTTAATCTTTGAATTTAGTACTCAACTGTACACCATACATCGTCTAGGTAAAACAGATTCTTTTGCTGATTACACCCTCACTAGACATTACACGCTTATTACAAATGGCCTAAGGGTGATATTCGCACGAAGATATCGAAATAGGAGTAGTAAGCATTTGCCACAAATGGATAAAATTTAATGTCACGATTATATGATCGATGCCATGTAAAGATATTTTGTTCCATACGACTTAGTGTTGTGATTGGTTCTTCAAGGAATTCGTTGCACTTATTTCAATACGATTACATAATGGCTCCTAATATTTTAATTAAATATTAGTGACGTCGAATAAACAAAATTGAAGTGTCACACTATGTAAATAGTGTTCTAGCACACTAATAGTGAAGTAAATACAATAATTAGTGAACTGCAAGTGAGTGTTTAGTATGATTGCATCTGATACTAAGGCCGTGGAGACCGGGCCACCGACGCTGTCTCTGGTGTACATATCGGTTCTATCGACGCTATTGGTCATGGGTTTTGTCATCATGTGCATCAAGATGTCCTCTATAAGTAATTTTTTATTTATTTATTAGCCTCTAGTATAATCTTTACTGCTACTACTACCTCATACCACAGATTATTGTTTCGTTTTACCATAAAATGTTAGTTCTAACTAAATATACTTAAATTAAACGTAAAAACTCTTATCTTCTAAAACTTAAATACCAAACATTAACTGTGTGCACTATTTGGCTAAATTAGAAGCAAGCTGTTTCTCCTAAATACAGGTTGCCCTGCAATCTAGCTAGGGAAACATCGGCTTGATATATGTAAACTTTAAAAATATATGTAAGACAAACCGTTTATATAAACTAAATTCAAATTCAAATTCAAATTTATCACTATCATTCGATTGCATATAATCATTTATTTGCACGAATAGATTTGACAATTTTCATTTATATTTTGTTATTTACCTCGGGAAATCTATTTGAAAATTTAAAGGAATATTAGTACCTATCGCGTATATCCTGATATATTTTCTGTTCCTTGTATTGGAGTAATTAAAACCCTGAGTTGGAATAAAATTTGTTATATTTTACAAATATACTTTAAGAGCAGCTATCGAGTTTCTTGCCGATTCGTCTCAGAAGAAGCAATCTACCGAAACGATGGTAGTTTTTAAAATTACTATTCGTAAACACTTGTAATGGTACACTTGTAATGGTTCACATGAATTAAAGAGTTTTAGTTTGAAGTCTGCAACGTTTTCTTTTATCTTATAAGTATCAGTTTTGTTTTCTTTAATTATAAGATAATAATCTTTGATCTTATCTTGTTAAAACATTTGATCTTAATTAGTTTATTGTTTCCTACGTGGCTATCAACATGATAAATGTAAGTCCTTTAATACGACGTAAATATCTGGATAGCACAATTGATATCATCATCAGCCCATATATGTTCCCACTACTGGGACACAGGCCTCCTATGAGGGTTCAGGTTTCAGTCCACCACGCTGGCCAAGTGCGGGTTGATAGATTTCCTATTCCTATATAAATTTTCCTCACGATGTTTTCCTTCACCGGTTTAAGCAGTGGCGATGTTATCTGCATGTGCAGATAAATTGAAAAATCAATTTATTTCCTGCACGCTCGCACGGTCTCGAACCCCGACTTTATCGATTTCGAAGTCCGAGCTTCTCACTACTGAGCCACCGCTGCTTTTTTACTACTATTGATATATTTGTAACAAATTTATGTAACTTTTGTCCGTTATTCCGTTCTTCTATAATTTGTAATTTTTTTTACTGCCACGTAGCTGATGTAGTATGAAACAAATAAGGCTTCTTTATTCCATATAGGTTTATTTTCTCGCTTAAATAAGTGGGTTATTCAAGAAAGAAAAGCCACGAGACGTAGCCATACGCCCCCTCAAATTTTTAAAGACGGTGGTAGCGCTTACCATTAGGCGACCCAACAGCTCCTTTGCCGACTATGACATAAAAAAAAAAACAAAAAAAAAAACTAAATTTCAATATTCTTTAATACCACAGATGGTCTTTACATCTGTTGACTGAACATATCACGAAAGTATGCGATAGTGTCAATAGTATCTGATAAAATTATTGAGAGCACTCGAACGGCGACAGTACCTGCAGTAACGTAACGCCTTTATGTGAAAATGTATCCGAAATTTCGTATAGACAATTAAAAAAACCATTATAGTGTTACACTTCAAGTGTTTGTGTCGCAAACATCTTCCAAGTGTCAAAATGTCGCCGATATACGGTCAACCGAATTACGATTTCCCGCGTGAAATCGAGGATGAGGTCGTTGAGGATGGAATCGTCGAGGATGGAAAGGATATTGGAATTACGGAGATGACCATGTGGTATACTATGGTGCTGGTGTCCATTATTGTTACATGGATGCTTTTATACTTCTGCGTTCGATTGCTCGCTCTACGTACGTACTTCTCATTGTAAATTATGTGTTAAATATAAATTGGATTGTTTACGTAACGAGAAAAACAAACAAAGATAAAAATATAGTGACCTGGTTATATGAAACTCAAAGGAGTACGTAGTCCTACTAATAATATAAACGCGAAAGTTTGTGAGTATGTGCATGATTGTTACTCTTTCACGCAAAAACTACTGAACCGATTCCGATGTAATTTGGTACGTACGTACATAGCTAGAGAAACAAACACACACACACATTACAAACTTTCGCTTATTAGTAGCAAGGATATGATTCAATACTTGATTTGACTTATAGACTTATTGACTTATAGAAATATGTAATTTCTTTATGTACCACCTTTTTAAAGGGCATAACGGCAGCGTGTCGTCGGTATAGTCGCTTTTCTTCATGTCTCCGTCGATAACCACCGTAGCGACATCTATCGATTTTTAAAGCAAACCTCGAGAGCGATAACACTTAATTGTTTTACGTCTTTCTAGATGAGACGTTTATTATAATATTTAACATTTATACGTAGCTTAAAGAATGCCTATTTATCGGCGGTATATCTCATAATATCAAGAGATGAGTGCGATAAAACGAATAAATCAATGGCCAATATCAATTTCTGACGTTGTTTGTGTCCTTATCTTCATCAAAACTAAAAAAAGACAATGCAGATAATCTGTGAAAATGTCTCAATACGTTGAGTACCTCTTTTGGGACTCGTGAGAGATAAACAGTAATACTTTATTATATTTTTCAAAAAAGAAAAAAAAATACTATATCAAATCCGTTGTTCAAAACTTGTTCAAAACAAAACAACTAAATTATGCGTACTGTTAGCAATTTGCCATTGAATACATCGATTTTAAACAAAGATCTCTGTAAGATATATAAATAATTCATAAAATTTATGTTATAAAAATATGTATAAATATTTTCACGAGTTACATTATAATCTAATCTGCATGTGGTCGAAATATTATCCTCAATAACATTTGCTTGCAATCAAACGCATTATATTTGTTAGGCTATAACGCGAATCTATCGCAATTATGTATAACTAGCTGCACCCCACGGTTTCACCCGCGTAAGTCCGTATCCCGTGGGAATATCGGGATAAAAAGTTGCCTATATGTTATACCAGTTGTCCAGCTGTCTACGTACCAAATTTCATTGAAATCGTTTCAACAGTTTTTGCATGAAAGAGCTACAAACACACACCTACATCCTTACAAACTTTCGCGTTTATAATATTAGTAGGAAGGATGCCCAGAATTTACTCGAGTTCCTATATCTGTGTAGCTTTAATTAAGCCGAACCCTTAATCCGTAATATCGAATACCATTTTACAATGTCACGGTTTCTCATCAATAGATTTTAATCAACCGATAAATAGTGCATTTAATACATTATAAGCAGTATCAGTAAATTTGAACTGATTGTGCTATATATATCATTAATTAATGCGTATAGTATGTTAGATGAAAGTCCAAACAACATTTCATATGTTGTCGCATAAGAACCACATGCAGAATTAAAATACAAAATTGATACGACTAAAAAGAGGATATACATACAAAGTTTTTACCGGCTCCTCTCTGTAGAAACTGCTTTCCGAACCGGTGGTAAATGTTAAAACTATATAATGACGATTCAAAAGTGCTTCTTCAGTCTAATTGAAAAAAAAAAATGTTTGAGTTTGAATTTATGCTGCTAATTCCTTAGTATCTTATTAGTATAATCTGTGCTACTAATATAGTATTATATTATCTGTGATTATACATAAACAATTGCTCATGATGGGTGATTAATTTATTTATGATATATGTTATAAAATACAAAACCACTTGCAGCCTTTATCATATTTAGCAATTAGGGACAAATCGTACAGTAATTTCATAATATTGTGATATTTTTGCAGTTTTATGTTTTATCAGAATGATTAATTAATTAAATCAAGATAATATAACTAAAAATACAATTATGAATGACGCAAGCTCATCTCATTCTATAATTTTATTTACATTTTAATTATTATACTTTTTTGTATTTATGTAAAGTAATACCGTTAAATTGTACTGATTTTACGTCTAATATCAGTGTCACTGGGCAGGTTGTGTTGATTTACATACTTTTTTTTGTTAATTAATAAAAAGAAGTATTCTTTAATAATTCTAATACTTTAAACACTTTTAAGTTTCAGTTTCAATGTTGCTACTGTTCAAACACTACTGTTTTAAAAATGGATACCTAATAAGTAATTATTCAATTGTTAAACTGCCATATCTAGACAGTTTTAGAGTGAACAATTATTGATGTTCTTGTTTTATTTTAATTTTTATGGATTTGTATATACTACAGCGAAAGATTAATTATTTTATAACCATATAATAAAAATAATTTATTAGGTTTCGATCTTCCCCCTAACATACGACGAAGGATCTCATTTCGGAGCGTATGTATCATCTCTTTTTTAATGAACCGTTTAAGGAGTCTCTATTTTTTTGTTTAATAGGGAATTATTGACCCATTTAAGGATGTGGGTCTTCCTGTGTGGGTTTTCATTTAAGGATAGTATTTTAAGAGGTTGGAGGACAAGTGAGACTTAAAATGAATTATCTTATGGTTGTTTTATTTATTTTTATTTTTATTTTTATTGGTATAAATAAGCGTAACCGTTAATAAACAGTCCTAGAGCTGATGATAAAGTCGATCGCTAGAATATAACAATAAGAAAACAACATTCTTTTGGTAAAACTCTACAATTAAAATGCACGCGGGCTGCTCGCAGCCCGCGCACCGCGCACCACCTAGTTTTACTATAATTGCAATAATATCACTTATTTGTATCTACAGAAAAATAAGTGTTTAAAATAATTTATTTTGTGTAATAGTATTTAAAAACTCAATAGCATGTGCATATATATCAATCTAGTGTTTCAGATTGGCTAAGATGTAAATCTTATCGTATTATTATCAGTCTGAAAAACAAATCTTGAATCATTATTCTATGTATAAAAACAATGAAGCTCAATCGTTTTTTCAATTTTAAATTTGGAACAACAGTTCTAACCTCAAAACCATATAACCCAAAAAACCACAAAAATATTATTTATCTGTTGTCTTTCATGTTACATTATAACCTATTTGATTATTATAATCTGTGAGATAAAATAATTATGAGTATAAAAAGCAACAAGCTTTTTGCACTGCGTTTATTACGAACGGTGATTTTAAACAGAAATCCTCGCTTTTATTTCAAATATTAGTGCGTTACTAGCCAATTATTTTAAGGCTGGAAATCAGTTATTTTCTATCACAGTGATGTGAATATATACATTATTCGTTACTTAATTTTAATTATATTATTTTTTCCGTTATAACGTTTTCGAATATTATAGTTTATTTAGGAATAATGGAATTAAATGATCATGACACACACTTATTTAGTGATAGTAATAGGGAACAATTCGAACGTTTCGCGCTGTGTTTAGCTGTTTTATGTGTATTTATAGTTTGCGTTGCAGTATTATCGTTCCTCCTTAGAATAATGAAAGTTGGTAAATATATTTTTAATATTTTTTTAAATGTTATTGAATAATAACAATAACAATATACACATATAAAAGTATGAAATTAATAGAACTATTTAATGTTTATTGAACTAATACCAATAAGCGTGGAGATTTTCGAAATGCTGATTATGATACAGCTTGTATCCTTATAAGATCTAAATTAAAAAAAAATTGATAAATGAAACAAAACGTAAAAAAGCTTATTTTTGTCATTACAAAAGGGATGTTTATAAACAACTGGGTGTAGAATATATGAATAATAGGAAAAAACTACCTATCTAAGTCATAAGTCTAATTTTAACATGTTTTGAATATGTTTTTTTATTTGTTTATCATTGAATTCTGCGTGTAAACATAGCTGTCTGACTAAGTATTTCCAATTTCATCGTGTGACTAATAAATATAATTATCAATCATAATAAAGACTATACGAAGATATATAAGGACACAGCGTTTCAAATTGTGTGGCCCTGTACATTCGTGCCTAGGAATGACCTTTAGATTTTAGGTCTCAGAAATGATTGCATGTGCGAGTGAGAAATTATAATGGTCTACTCATAACAATTTATCTCAACGAATAATGGTTATTAGTACCTAATTTAACCATTTTCTCAACAATTGTCAGTGAGCGATGTTAAAACTAAACTAAACTTGAAACCCGCACATGGCCAGCGTGGTGGGTTATGGCCTGAACCCTCAAAGGCCTGTGTCCCAGTAGTGGGAAATATATGGGCTTATGATGATGATGATGATGTTAATATGTGTATGTTTTAGTAGGTATCGGTTTATACATAAATTACTGTTCTTTTTAATGTTAATTTTACGAAAACTTTTTGTATTTGTTCATCTGTTTATGTTTCCATTTATTATCGTGTTATGTCTTTTACCGAACCATTATCTTATCAAATGTATACAAAATTACATTTTCATACATATCGACCGCTTAGTCATAATTTATAATCGCATGACGAAGTAGATAGGTACCCTACTTTTCGACTATACTCAACTCAAATTTACAATGAACATGTAAGATTTCTTTATGAGTGATTTAACTGATACGTGTAAATAAACACAAAATGTTGAGTTACAAATTTCACTGATTTACTGGTAGCTGTTTGAATGAAGGTCCTAATTTGGTTATATATTTATTAATGGATAGAATAACACAGTTTCATTCATAAAATTGCATAAGAATCCGGAGTATATTTCAAATCTCTCCACCAACCCGATCTTCATTTAGGTCAAAGAGTAAGGTCTTTAATATGAAGCTATAGGCTATATCTTCAATGTATAATAAGTAGATTTTTCCATAATTCCAGGACAAAAGACGCGCAATCCGCAGCAGAGGCGGCCGTATATGGGTACTCGTTCCCGAACATCGCTACCACCAACGGAGCCCACTATTTACGTCAGTCCGGCCAACTTGCCCCCACCGCCCAAATATGGTACGTATCTCTTACTAGGTACCTTTAAAACGATTTTCTACAACAAATATCAAGTTAACTATTTCAGTTTATAGCTGCGCCCCGCGGTTTCACGCGGTTGCCTATATGTTATTCCAGTTGTCCAGCTGTCTACGTATCAAATTTCATTGCAATCGGTTCAGTAGTTTTTGCGTGAAAGAGCAAACACACACATCCTTACAAACTTTCGCATTTATAATATTAGTAGGAAGTAGGATACTTCTTTACAATCTCCTAAGAACTTGGCAGACGATTCACTGGACATACTAATTATTGTAAGGTGTCTATGAACTATGTATATAAAAGTAAATTGAGCTCATTTTTACTTCAATCGATCGATTTAATCGATTAATTCCAAAGATTATTTCAAAGCTTTTTTATCAGCTTCTAGAAAGGACGATGTTCTTTGTTTATATATATTTTTTAATATGACCTAGGTGTTTGAATTGAGCTACAGTAATAGTTTATTTTATTAATTACTAGCTGCGCCCCGCGGTTTCACCCGCGTAAGTCCGTATCCTGTATGAATATCGGGTTAAAAAGTTGCCTATATGTTATTCCAGTTGTCCAGCTATCTACTTACCAAATTTCATTGCAACCGGTTCAGTAATATTAGATAGGATTAGTAAGATAGTAGGATTTAACATCAAAGCTTAATTTTATATGTTCCTTATTAACATAAAATTGCACAACAATTTGCGATTATCAGTATAAATTAATCACAAACCGCTAATCCTTTTATTTATCATTACAGAGGCGATGGCTCCACCAAGTTACGAAGAAGTGGTCGGTATCCACTATCCAGCGTATCAACCGCCAGATCAGCCAATCAGCCAACCAATAACAAACGCGTTAGCAACACAAAGCTCGAATTCAGATACAAATACCGATACCAATAACGCACCCAACGAAACCACAATAGAAACGACAACGGTAACGACCGTCGATGAAAGACGACCAGTCGCTGCAGCAACATGAACTAAACCAGATGTATCGATATGTATTTATTTTAAACCAGTACCCACGGGGCCAAGTACTTTAAGATTGCATTACTAAAACGAGTAAAAATATAGGTGTTTGTATCATATTGTTATTATTGTTAAAATTTAATACCAATATTGGAAGTAAATCCTGGGTCTGACATTATGACTGGGAAAATATTACCTTAAATTTTTGCACAAATACTTAATATTTTTTCATATAACTTAATGCCCCGAACTGGTATGCATTTAGGCTTAACGCCATATTTACGGTTTTGTGATATAGGATTCAGATGGTTTAATCACTTTTGTTGCGAAAACGCTTAGTAATAATATGACATTATGTATTCATATTTCTATATACCTTAGTTTACACGAATCTAGTCAAATTATGCTATATAGAAATATAGGAGCATATTATATTATACAAATCTGTTTTTATAATAGTCACTACAATCGAATGACTATTATAAAAAACTAAAGATTCCTATAAAAATCAAAGTGATTATAGGTATTTTCACATCAAACCGACCCGTACTAATATTGAGTACTAAACTCATAACGTAACGTATTAATTCTCACAAGATAAATGTACACAACCATCCAAAACTAATATCAAATATCCACCATTATTTAACGTTTCAACCAAGAGTGATTTCACAATCGGTTTGAATTAAATCGTTACCGTTACGGGTGTGTTATTCGTTTCGTAAACAAAACGGAATCGAAATAACCTTTTTATAAATATTTTTTAATAATCTTCAGTCTTTATCGAGGACGTAAGACTGATCATTGTTAAACTATGGAATTAAAGTATAAATGGACAATGAAATATTTTTATAAGGCCATATTGCATATACCAAATGCAGTATAAATGTTGTATATTTGTAAATTACGTGTTAATATATTTATAATAAAAATATTTAGTTATAAGTAACGGTTGTTTTATTTGTTCTTTACTTAAAAGGATTCCAATTAAAGGCTATTGTTAGAAAATGAAAATTACGGAGGTCTTTTATGATAATGATATTTATGAAACAGAATTATGTAAATACGTTTGTTCTATACCCTTCTAGAAAAATGTTTTTTTTTTCTTTCAAATATGGTAGAGATAGTTCGAGGTCACATATATCCCATACATAGGACAGCTTTGTCCTGGAATACCATGGCAACGAGTATGACGTGGAGAAGACCTTACACTTTACCTAAGTATCTATTAATTTTTATTAATATCTACTTCAAATTCCAAACGAGTTCAGTAATAATCTAGCTTTTAACTACGGAACATTTTAAACTGAATAATCGACCATGTATGTGATTCATCATCATCATAATCATCATATATGTTCCCACTGCTGGGACACAGGCCTCCTATGACGGTTCAGGTCATAATCCACCACGCTGGCCAAGTGCGGGTTGGCAGTCGTCACATGTCATCGAATTTTTGATTCTCGGACATGCCGGTTTCCTCACGATGTTTTCCTTCACCGCTTTTTAAGTCCGAAGTTTCGATTTTGAAGTCCGAGGTTCTCTCCACTGAGCCACTGCTTTCTATGTGATTGATCAATAAAAATATTTTCTTTTGTCCATAACGACCAAAAACGTCCAATTTTTTTATTGCATTAGTGCAGGTTAGTTAGTGTAAATGTGGGATTTAAAGATACTGGTTATAACAGAAGCAATGAATCATTTATAATCATTACCCAACTATGGAAAGGAAACCTTTTCCTCAAGACACTTCCTAGTTTCCGCATTTTAATGTGTAATTTATATGAAAATGATCTAGAAATGTAATGTTTGCTATTTTTAATTAATGCTTATATCTCTATGGGTGTGGTTTGCTTCGTGAAGTGGAAACACAGCAATAAACTTAATATCCTACTGATATTATGAATGCGAAAGTTTGTAAGGATGTGTGTGTGTTTGTTGCTCTTTCACGCAAAAACTACTGAACCGATTGCAATGAAATTTGGTACGTAGACAGCTGAAGAACTGGAATAACATATGCCTATATAACTTTTTTATCCCGATATTCCTACGGGATACGGACTTTACGCGGGTGAAACCTCGGGGCGCAGTTAAAACAATTTTTATTAACCAAATATTGTGTTATTTAGTATATATATTTAATATATTTAATAGGTGAGTGGGGGAGCCGGGGGCCCAAGTCCTTTTCCTCACCCGTCCCAGTCCATTCCTTATTTCCAGTCGTCAATCCTTCAAGGATGAGGATATCGTTCAAGGATAAGGATATCCTTTACCCCATAAAAGCGGGCAGCACATACATATATACCTCTGCGAGTGTTCATGGGCGCTGGTGATCGCTTACCATCAGGGGAACCACCAGCTCAGTTGCCCGATATGACATAAAAAAGAATGGTATTAAACATAATAATTCACATTCAAATTGAGTAAAAAAGAAATAACAAAAAAGTGAGAACATCATTCGTTTCTGTTAGTAATGCCCATTTATTTTACGTTTTTTGCCGCACACTAATTAATTAATCGTTAATTTATTGCGAACATGCGTAGAACTTTAATTACATGCATACATGCACGTGCTATGTGTTTGGTCGTGTCAATGACATGTTCTAATAAATTCTAGAAATTATTTCGATCGACACATTGAACAATTAAACTAAAAGAGATACATTTATGTTAAAAGAAAACCAATAAACATACGTACGTTTGATTTCTGAGCAATTTAAATGAAAAAATAAGAAACAAATAGTAGTAAATAAGATTAACAAGTAATAATGGACTTATATTTTGATTTTTCGAGAAGGATTCAAACAATAAAACGTCACGGCAAAGGAAAAGATAAAGTAAAAAAATAAACAATTGCTTACTCATAGATAACAACTTTATTATTATAAATTGTATCAATAATGAAAACATTTTTAGAAACCTTAATGTTTTTCTTATTTCACAAAACAAAATGGCGTCCTTTATAAATTATAATCTTTGAATCATCCGACGAATGCTTTGATTATCTATTTATTTTAAAGCAATCATCGTAATGTATTTATTTTGACAGTTGATTAAGATATCATTGAGGTAATTCATTATTGAAATCTCGAATTAATTTATAAATTTGCGTCATGCTGATATGAATTTCAGGCGCGAAAATAAACGTTAGAAAAACATAAATTTTGTTATTTAAATATTGGGAAATACTATTTAAATGTATAGCAGTAACCAATTAAAATACATACTTTTTAGTTTTATCTGAAAAATTGTACAAAATCAGAAACAGAGATATAAATACGAGGAGTTTTTAATTACTAAAAGAAGAGCAGAGCACTTAAATTGTGGATGATTTTGTAATCACCCATTTTCAAAAATCCTCGAATTATTCCTAAATAAAATTTTGAGATGACTGTACTGAATACATGTTCAATGGTTTTTTATAAAAAAAAAAAAATCGTAAACTTTCATTAGCGTACTACTACAATCTACATTATAAAGAACCGTCCACGTGACGACCTAGACATAAAAAGTGTACAATTTCTTTTAAATAAATAATAGATGGCGCTAGTATCCTATAGTATTGTATCTGTCACGAGCAAACTCATCATATTTTACCGTGAAGGTTACAACGCGAATTATTAGCAGTTGTCTTTCAAATTCGTCTCGGTCTGTCAGTTATGGAAGTAATTGTTTTTGATAGAGCAAGTCATGATACATAGGCAGTTGGTGATGTTTTTCAGTACGGTTTCTTTATGTAGGTATTTGTAGTGTAAATAAAATTTCATTTCTTACTTGTTCGAGTTGAACCTACCTTGAACAATTTAATTAAATTTCGTACTATGGAAAATATTATTATTGGAACTTTAAAAAAAACGACTAAAGTCAACCTAGACGAGGGGCTAGTATATCGTAATATATGCACTATGTCATTAAAATGTTTATTTTTAATATCCAAATGAGTCAAAGTGACATTTGTGCGAAATAATCACATAATAATTACGCCCAATTAAACCGTATTTGTAAAAATGGACGTAAAATTAATGTATGCTCATATAAACATTTAAATTATGACTTCATTGACACATTAATTTTTACTACTGCTTACTTAAAAAAAAAAATATCGAACTCGGTAAAAGTACCATTGCCAATGGGGCAATAAAAAAAAACAGTTGATTTGGTGCGAATTATCTGTACGCACGCGCGTTGTATTTTTGCTTATTTAGTTGACTTGTGTATTGTGAAATAAGTTATCATGGTATTTACTAACTTTGCGTAGACGAAAGTACATAAATGACTTAAATATGTAATGTGTAATTTTTGATCTTTTTATAAAATAAAACACATAATGTGTCGATAAAAATATAATAATATTATCATAATAAATAAAATTTTGACGTGCATTTTCTCCTATACTTAGGAGTTTTTCACAACTTTAAATCTCAATGTAAGTATATACATAAGAAAATATTGCTTTTGATAAAAAAGGTTTAAAATAGTTTTAAATTTTTTTCTTCTTATTTATACATCTACAGAAAAAAAATAGTATATAGTTTATTGAAGTTGGATCACGGTGTGCAATGGTTACTAACTCCAATATTACAAAAAACAAACATACATAAAATAAAATACCTAAATACAATAATGTTAAAGAAAAAAACATATACCTGTATTTTTTTCTTATTTCTAGCGATCTTTTCTCATACATTATACGCTTATCATACCAATAACTATCTACCAGGATTTTTTTCCATACTATTCCTATAGGTTACAAAATACAATGTTTTGAGATGTCGCTTCTACGTAACAAGCAATTGTTCTAGATAGTTCTAGAAACCCTACACCAATAATCAAAGCAGGCGAAAGTGTGATCAACATTTCCGTATGTATTGCACGCTCTAAATATTGCAAATTTCCAATAAATTATTGGAAACACGAACGGGAAAATTTTAGAATAGCGTTTATAACTTATCGATGTTAGTTATTTAACCGACTTCAAAAGGAGGAGGTTCTTAATTCGACAATTTTTATTGTTTTAAGGGGCGAATCGATTTTGATAATGCTTTTTTAATTTGAAAGCTGGTGTCCATTTAAATTTGGTCCATTTATGACAATTTGAAAACGTTTTAGTTTTTGGTAAAAATAATTATATTCTACAAATATTATGAACGCTGAAGTTTGTAAGTACGGATGCATGGATGGATCGATGGATGTAGGTATGGATGTTTGTTAATGTTTCACGCAAAAACTACTTATCGTATATGTGTGAACTTTGGTACAGAGATAGATTATAATCTGGCTCAGCACATAGGCTACTTTTTTGTACTTTACATCGAAACCTTGGATTACATATAGTCAATGTATAAATGTGTAACATTGAAATACATTGAAAACAACTGTGCATATAGATATCGCAAAAAATAGTACAATAACCTTATTTACTAATCATAATAAATGTTGTCTAATAATTACATGGAGCTGTTAATTCGAGATGGTAAGTAATATCTCCAATTAACAGTTCTATACCTCACCACACATTATTATTTCGGATAGAATAATATAGGATAAGTAAGTAGTAACTATTATTAGTTGGTACGCCATAGTTTGTGGGTAGTAGAAATAATGATAGGATGATGAATACAGTAAATCACCGTCTCAAGCTTAATTTATTTATAAGGTATTTAGCCGCGATTGTTTCCGTTCGCCTTATTAGTTATTGACAATAATACCTTATGTTTCTATGAATAAAATATAGTCCACGATAATAAGAAATTTTCCATCTTACCTTCTATTTATTTATTCTTTATTGCACACTTACAAAAATATAAAACAGAGATAAAAGTAAAACCAGCAACTTAAAACTATTATTTTCTTGTGTTTGATTTTACGCGAGTATGAGGGAGGGGAGACTCTTCGTGACCACGCTCGCTGTAGAGTGTTCGAAACGTCGGGTTAATAATATAATGAATAAATCGCGTTTAAAATTTTAAAATCCGTTAAAAAGTCTTTAATTTCTAAACATAAAACTATTACACAAATGGCGGCCTGATGGCTAAAAGCCATCTATCTCTACCAGCCATCCTTACAATAGGATCTGAATAATTAGAATACACGATAAATAGTTAAATAAAAAAAATGAACAACGTAAGACAATGCACCAGGAAAATCTTAAACGTAATTTGAGACAATAGATTGTAAGTTCTTAAGATCATGACTTCAATTACAGCTGTTAATATATAAGATATAGTACACACAAAACAATTATGAGTATATTTTCTTATATTAAAATCTGTTCGTGTTCTATGTAAGGTGATCAAATATTGAATTTGACTTACGTAAAATAAATACTACACATTTTTCCTCTCGATAGGTAAATTTTTAAAAGAAATTAAAACGAAAATGAAGTTAATTTATCAAAATTTTAATGGATCTATTGAATTTGAACAAATCAATAGATTGTGAATTATAGCCACTAACTGTGTAACATATATTATAATTTTGCCAAATAAATAAAAATTTTAATTCTTCAAAAAATAAATTCTACTCATTTCTACACACTCAATCGATCATTACATCTTAATATATAAAAATCCAGTGTCATGATGTATGTTCCCAATGAACTCTTCACCAACTCAACCGATTTTGATGAAATTTGGCATTTTAGGTGTAATTTGGTCCAACTTAAGATATAGGATAGTTTTTATTTCGATTAATTATACCAATAATTTATAATCTTAATATTTTTAATTATTACTCAGCCACAATAATGCGTGGCCGGGTATGCTTGTACTTAATACACTTTTAAGCAAATTTTTACGGATTTTAATTTTAATTTTTTGGATCTTTATATCATAATTAATACGCTTACTTTTATGCTATTTTTAGTTTATTAGCATCCAATCTATTTTCAATCCTTCCAAAAATGAAGGCGGTTCTCAATAGACCTATAATTTATTTAGACTTGTTTTACTCTAGAACTACGTGAGTTTATAACTGATTTGTTTGATTGTTGTCGATTGATTTCAATTTAAAATTTGGTGATACTTCTGTGGTAATTCCCCCAGGGACGTCGGTGTTCTATTTTGGCGAAAAGTATTATTGAACATTATATTTCGATTAAATTTACTTCATCTATTCTAGCATTTACATAGAAAAGCTGTATAGACTTTTAATAAAAAGGCAAGTAAATTAAAATGTTCCGTAAATTGGCCTTCAAAAGAGGCCATCTCATGGTTTTTTCCTATTCTCGGTGGAATCGTTCTAGAATGTCACGCGATTTGGTCACGGTATTGGGTCAGTGGTACATACGGCTATGACTAGCTACTCGCCCTGACTCCGCATGAATTAATCCGGAATGAAAAGCCCACTATCACATAAGACAACATTATCTATAACTCATCATCAGATCAATGATATTGTAAATGTGAAAGATTGTTTAGATGTTTGTAGGTCAATCACACTAAAACTACTGAACGGATTTTGATGAAATTTGGTAAACAGATAGGATATGAGCTTACTTGGGTGATGGGATACTATCTATCCCGATTAAATGCTCTCCTGGGATAAAACAGGAATAGACAGTCACTCTATCATTAGTAAATGTCCTAATTCCACGCGAGCAAAGCCGCGGGCGTAAGCTAGTTTCAAATAATAATAAAGTCTATATTAAAACTGTTAAATAATACAATTATATTGGTAGAAACTAAAGCCTGTGTTAGTAAAAACTGTGTTACAGGCTTTAGAATCCCTAACATTTTTGAAAATTACAGTATAAATATACAGTACAGTAATAAATATAGCCTGTGTATCAAAGGGATAGTTAGCATTATTTGAATTCAAGTCTATCCACTATATTATTATATAACATAAAATATTTCCTTTTTACGGTACCTATACAGATTGAAGGTTTAATTATAGAATATTTATAGATTAATATTTGCAAAATAATATCTAATTTTTTTCTTATTTTAAAATGTGTAAACAAGGTTTCTCTTCTGTGATATAATCTGTCTGACTTGATCTTCAGTATAATCTCATAGTAGTAGCTATAAACAGCTTCTTCATGGTAACAATGGAAATAAATTAGTAGTTGCTTTTTGCAATAACATCCGCATAGTTTTCTTTTTTACCCCACTGATTTCACTAGCCTATATATCCTAGTACAGTATTATATTATCTGTGCCTATAAGAAAAACAACACAACTCAACATTTAAATTCAACTATTGGGTTAAAATCCATCATGTTGCCATTACACTTTAAAAACATAGGCCATTTTTGCTCTGTAGGGAAAAATTTAATGAGTTCATTATTAGTGTCTTTTTTATTCGTTTGACATAAATAAGAAAATAAAATATGCCATTTTACATATCCATTTTTTATCATTTAAGCTATTAGGCTATAATATTGGGTATAACTTGTAAATTACAAATATACATAAAACGTAAAGGTGGTAGACTGACTGATTTATCAACGCACAGCCCAAACTAGATCCGCTAAAATGGAATTTTGATTATGAAAATAGAAGATTAAAGTTTGTACCATGAAAAATTTTTGACCACGCAGGCGAAGCTGTGAGCAATAGCTAGTATTGAAATATAAATAAAACTATCTCACTTCACTGATATATGAGCGAGACATTGCAGGAAGAACTTGAGATGGTGAGGAAGTGATAGCTATCAGCTACCAAGGTTCATTCGAGATATATTTGGATACATGAAATATAACACGTTTATCAAATTACTGGATACATATTACTTATCGTTTTTTATATTGATTCTTGCTTGAAATATCCATAGATGTCCAAATGCGTATTCATGAAAAAACCGTACAAGGAAAATGTTATTTTGAAAAGCAACGCCGCACTTATAAGTGAAAAGGTGAAAGCCTATTTTAAGGGCTCTTTAAGAAAACTATATTTTACTATATTACCATAATTCGGCCATTGTCCTACAGCTTTAGAATCAAGTGACTACTGTGAGTCTGTCTAGTTCAGTCTTCTGTGCTCTATTCTTCTACCCCATTTGGCTCCAATTTACGTTTCTCGTTTTTAATTTATTTTTTCTTTGTTTTAATTGTATTCTTGTGTATTTATTGTGCTGTTTTGTTTTTACTGTTGTCTTGTGTTGTTTTTATATTATTGTTTTGTATAAAATGTAAATTTGTGGAATCAAATAAATGTTTCTTTCTTTTCTTTCCTTCTTTTCAATATACCTTATAAATCTTCACCACAGATGACATAATACCATACTACTCCACTTAGACCATAGTTCTCCATAGATCGAATTTATCTATTTCTAATAGATATTGTTATATTACACATATCCAATAAACAATTCGTCATAAAATTGTCATTTCTAAATGCAATACCATTTATCTGTGACGTACCCTTGTACCGAGCGTATTAATCTCTTGAGCTAGAAACAGCTTATTATTTATAACATACACATAATACTTATCCAGCCAATTAACCTTAACTAAACCTACCAGATTTACCACGTTAAACATACTGTTACAATGACAAAAATATATCTTATGTCTTATAGGATATGGATGGAAATATGTGTAGCAATAATTCGGTTTTATGTTACGCTTATAACATAATTACTTGTAAAAGCCATTTTACAAGTCAAGCCTCGTTTTCTAAGCTTATTAATTGCATATGTGACACATGACGTGGTCTATAAACTGTATTTTACAATCCAATTAAATCGCTTTACTATGAGAAAAATGTAGTTGCCTTATATATAAATATTTCAAAATATTTCATAACATAACTATCACTGTTTTCATGTGTTTATCTAGCTAGTATTAGAATCGTTTTTTGTCTTCAGGCAAGGCAGGCAAAGTATTTAGAATTTCCATACAAAAATAATTGAATTAATCGATTCAGTCGATACATATGTAATTCATCTCAATTTTTTTTTTCTTTACTCACTCAATCAACTCAACTCACTAGATTTACAACCGGTTGGCGTGATTTTTTTGTGTTTCATAGGAAATCGTTGTCATTTAAAATCTAATACCTCTTCCCCAGAAACGTGAATAATATTTTTATGTAGAAAAGAATTATCTTGCAAGAAATTACCTGACATCTAGCACCTAACAAAAAGACTAACATGGTAAATATAAAAACAGTAAAAAAAAACATTACATCCCTTTTATCAAGCTATAACATATAACAGATAATTCATGTATTTCATAACCGAATAGTTTGTAGCGCGTGTAGCATAAAATCGCTTAAATAATTATGATGGTCTTACTACATAATACTATGTTTGTGTTACCAAGAGCATCACGACAGATAATACGAATCTTTTGACAGCTGTCACAGTGGCTGTCAGAATGTCCCGCTTATCATGTCACTTCTTAATTAGTTTAATTTTTACCCGAAAAATTCTGTAGTGAAAAGGAACTGACACATTTTTGTTGCTTTCAATGTCAGTTAATACTTATTTAAAACTATCTGTATTCCCTGCATTCATAGTGATTTATTTGTTATCACCAATTATTTAATTTTTGTAAATAAAGCAATCTAAAAAAATTGTGTATTTTCAAAGAATCATTTAATTCACACAAAGTCACGAATCTGGATATGATATGAAAAATATGACCCCTTAAGCCGAACCCAATATTGGTTTATCACCACATCATTCATAATCTGCCTAGTGGTTTTTAGGCGATTGACGCACAAATAGACAACAGAATAGAAAAAAATAAAAAAATAGAAACAGAAAAAAGTTCGCAGAATTATTTAATGTACACGAATGGTCTGGTTACTGTTGTATTATATGTATAGATTATAAATGCTTACTGCTCATCAGGAAACCGCCAAAAAACCTCGACAATAAAAAAGAAATTTCACATTGATTAATCGTTTCAAAACGATTTCCTTTTTCGTATGTCAAAGGCCATCGACCATTACGATATTATGGCCGATATTTTACGTAACGCCCTTGAAGGTGCTGCGAAGGCTTTTTGCATACGATGCGACAATTTTTATACTCCGTAAAACTACAACCAATTTGTGCAGTTAAAACTAATTAAGCACCTTTTGCCAAGACCTATAATACATATTACGGAAAAAAGAAATAGAAAAGAAAAATAACTATTAAAAAGTTTAACTCAGTTTGGTCCCAATTAGAGATCATATGATAAATACATTGTATATTTAATGTATTCGAAAAGATTAAACGGGACGTTAATCTATAAATATTAAATTTGTACGTAACGATAAAATGTAGTAGGTAAATATTTGCCAATATTCTTTGCATTGTGACGTCACAGCGTATCTAATGATAAGATCAGCGATCTATCATCATCATCAAAAAGTATATAAATATTTGATTTTTATCAAGCGTTCGTCTCGTGTTTTCAATTATGTCGAGATCTTATTTTATGTTATAGAAAAACTTTGCTAGGACTGAAGAGAAGTAAGATTATTAAACACTGCCAGTTTAACCCAGCCCATATGTGTCCAGTGTCCGTGTCCAGTATCCGAATCCAGTAGTTTTTATGTGGAAACTTTCCAACCATATAAAGAAAAACTCAAATATTTCCTCTTCTCAATATGAGTTGAGATCCTTTTAATCTATGTATCGTTTCATGGAATTTAGATTCACATAATAAAATGCACTTTCTTCTCTAGTTCTGTTCGTTTCGATAACGTTGTCGATAAGTCAACTATTGGATTGATGATATTGTGCTAAATTAAAAAAAAAAAACACGATTTAAGGAGGTTGCACTATTAAATCCTTTTTTTGTAACGTCCCTAGCCAGCCTTATTATTTGCATGGTGCAAATTGCAATGGTTGTGTCAAATTGATTGACAATTACACTTGTAATTTAAATGAGGACAGTAGCAATTCGCAATGAGCCAAAAACTTTAATCATACCGTCCCCCGTTTAATTTTATTTGGTAGGTGGTAGTCGAGCACGCTTCTGCACGAATTGGGCCAGCTCGCACCGGGGAAGTACCACACCCCCACAGAAGACCGGCGTGAAATAGCATTCTGCTGTGTTTCGTTCGGTGAGTGGGGGAGCCGGAGGCCCATATCCCTTTCCTTACCCTTCCCAGTCCTTTCCTTTATTCCTATCGCCAATCCTTTCTTAATCCCTTCCCAAAAAGTCGGCAATACATTTGTAGAGGCGTAAGGTCTGCAATGGACCTTATGCCACTCCAAATGTTCATGGGCGGTGGTAGCGCTTACCATCAGGCGTCCCACCAGCTCCATTGCCGACTGTAACATAAAAAAAAATTACTTACTGTTTTATTAAAGGCAATTTGTGAGCGTCTCTGCATCCTTGTTATTATTAGCCACCAAACTGCTTATTTTAGGTATGCGTTTATGCATTGCGATACGAGGAGAAATGTCTCTTGGTTATATCAAACTCCTAAATTTGGCTAGTGTGCAAACACTGCCTGGCGGAGCCGCGAATGTACCAAACCAAATTGTGGTGGTATCAGCTAATTTGTATGAGTAATTCTTATATTTATAACAATCAAATACTAGCTGGGGTTTTTGTGCCTGAAATGACTGTAAAGTTGAAAGCACATATAAATATTGATTTTGCACCTAATATGTATATTATTTATTTATTTATTTTTCTTTATTTATTTATTTAATTGTAATCTTAAATATCTTGAGAAATATGCGGAGAAAGGGCACTACGTATTATGATAGTATAATTTGAGATTTCGATTTCTTCCTATAAAAATCTATTTGAGTTAAAACAATGGACATCTGAAAAAAAAAACATTCAAATAAAGGTTTTAATAGTTTTTAAATGTTCCAAAATCCCACACCCATAAGTATATGAAGAAATGTAAAAAAATGAGAACAGATAAAATATTTAAAATAACAATCGGCTCTTCCTAACTTTGTGATACATTTATCTTTTTAATATTTATAAATTACGTGTCACGTTGTTTGTCCGCGATGGACTCCTTAACTACTCAACCGATTTTAATCGAATTAGCACACCATGTGCAGTTTGATCCAACTTAAGAGATTGGATACATTATATTATTTCAATCACTACTCGGGCGGAGCCGGATCATACAGCAAGTATTACATAGTATATAGCAATTAGGGATCACATTGGTAAATATTCAATGGTGAATTAATTTATCAAATAAGTACTGTAGTTCCTGAGATAAGCGCTTTCAAACAAACATAAATACCAACCAACGAGCGCCTCAGCTTTATGTTATTATACGACAATGTAGATGTCATATATTTACAAATAATTCGCTGAATAAATCGAGGTGTAAGCAATTAGGGCAAGGATATGTATTGACCTTCCCCGCACTAAAGAAATTAAAAAAAAACACGACGGTAACAAGTAACAATATTTGATCGAAATAATATTATGATCGGTTTTTTATCGTGTAATTAATTTTATCAATAACAACGTAATTGAAAACCGGAAAGACGGGTGTTGTTTAATAGTATGTACGCATTATTTTAAATACTTGTATTATATAATTACTATTAACATTAAACTAGATGGTATATTAATTGTCAGATCTAGACCAATCTTTAAAAGGAACACGGGAGGCACCAGCTTTGAAATAGAACAAAACAAATCATCAAAACACGGTTTACCCAGTAAAACACGTCGAATAAAATCAATGCTGTCCAATTGATACCCTCTTTTAAAGTCAGTTGAAAAAATTATGAAATAGACCTACATATAAGTAAACTCATATATAATTGCTACTATCGAGTCCAATTGAGATAAAATACTTCAAATGAACTTTTATAGCAGTTTTTATTCGTCGTAGAATTATAATATGTATCTGATCTAATTGAATTTGTAATAAGAACCTATTTCGTGACTTGCTGATGTGTGACTAGCTCTTAGTGATGCAATTTACTCAAAGGTTTTATATATCTTTACTTTGTATGTTCATACATAATGTATGGGTTTTTGTATCTTAATAATGTTCCTTTCTAGGCCACGTGTAAGTGTTTTTGTATTTGCTATTCATTTCTGAAGACATAGGCATATATAGCCTACATAGAATTGTATATGCGGGTAGATTTTGGTGGCCTATGGTGGCCATCTTGTTTTAATGACATCTGTCAAATATTAAGTTAACCTCTCACACAAGCTAATTTCTACGTCTCGTAGGGATCAGGAGTTTCCATTTAATTCCATCCATTTAATAAAAGAAGAAAAAGAACACGAACTAGTTTATTATTCGGCGAGTATTGTCAAATATGTACTTATACGAAAATTAAAAAAAAATATATCAAAATCAACATTAAAGAAAGTTTTTCAGAATGAATGCAGCCACTAATATTGATAAATCCTGTAACATAATAAATGAAAAAATGGAATAAAAAATTACATCATTTAAGTAGATTTTTTATATTATATTTATGAATAGTTTTTAGCTTTACTGTATAGGTGCCCCAAGTACCGATTTTATATAAATTGGTACAGATGGATTTAAAAGCTGCATTGTAATTATTATAACTCAATGTGAAATAATAAATTTTATCTTCTTTGTAAGAGTCCTTTAGAGTTATTTAGCCTCAAATAACTCCTTCACAACATCCTATCCTACTAATGTTATGAATGTGAAAGTTTGTAAGGATGTGTGTGTGTTTGTTGCTCTTTCACGCAAAAACTGATAAGCCAATTGCAATGAAATTTGGTACGTAGATAGCTGGATAACTGAAATAACATATAGGCAACTTTTTATCCCGCTATTCCTACAGGATACCGACTTACAAGGGTGAAACCGCATGGCGAAGCTAGTAACTTAATAAAAGCATAAATAAATATTTAAAAAATATGCACACGTTATATGAATTGGTATAATTTAAAACATTATTTTTGCATTAATTAAAAAAAAATTATCAACACTCAAAAATACCTCTGATTATAAGTTTGTTGTTTTCATTTTATTTTCTTGATAAAAACTTACATATTTACAGTATTCTATATATTTCGATTTTTATTCCTCTTTTTTTCTATGAGGTCATTCACTGTTTTTAAATTGCCTTCTTTATATGGAGGCTTGAATTAAAATTTTTATAAGTCATCATTTCACGAAACTAATTTTGAACTTTAGTGTGTGTTACAAACTAAAGGAGATGGGCGTATGGACAATATGATAAAAACAATTTAATTATAAAACGCCAAAAATACATATAACTGGTATACTATGAGAATTTCAACCATATAATATAATTATGAGTCATGACTCAAATGTGAAAGTAACTCTATAGGTTCATTGACATTTGGAACGTTCTTTGTGGACTTTTCTCTGCTTTCTTAGCCTATATCTTAATCATAAATAAGAATGCTTCTCGAGAAAAGAACATACGAATAATAAATAATAAATAATAAAAATCGTTTATTTAGCAAACTGTGATAAAACTAAAAAAATATATCTGTCATCCGCATTAGAATAGCTTGCGATAGATTTTGTAAAATTCTTACAACAGCATTGTCTAGATAATTAACGTTGTGTATAAGTTGAACAATTAAATAACAAATACATCCAGATCATATTTGATTTTACGCGAATAACGTAAACGTCGCGTAGATAATATAACACTATAATATCGAGATATAAAATAAGTGAATTATTGCTTATGAAATCAGGTAAAAACGTTTTTCTAAGTATAACACATTATCAATATTGGTGAAAAAAGAATTTTCAAAAAGGTCATATCTATTTAAATTAACAACTAGAAGAACTGCTCAGCAGGTACTGCAATAACAAATATGTTCTGCAAACGAAAAATCAAACCCTAAAACAAACAAACAAACATGCAATGAAATCGCTACCTCCTTTCAATTGTTCCTTTAAAAGCGATTCTCCAATGATTCACCTGCGTCACGTCACGTCCAAGCCAAGTGTCAGTTTCACTACAGACATCGTACTATACAGTCGCTGGTAACGGTATCAATAACGTTATAAATAACGATACAAATAACGATATTATCAGGTATTTCGTTATGTGATAGTGAAAGTGCTTTAATTGTGCATAAACTTGTGTTTGGTTTAATATAGTGAAATGTAAATGTGTGTTGTCGGTAAGTTATTAGATTAAGTTGGTAATAAGTTAACTATTTTACTAAATAAACTACATTTTCATGAATTTTATACTTTATAAATTTGTATTTTTATTTAAAATAGTCTGTGCCCCTTTTCTGTTTCAATCTTGGATACTGTAATACCACTAAATGCAACAAATGAACGTAATTTAAAATTTATTTAATGTAATAATAATGCTTTTACCGAATAAATTTAAAGTGACATTTCAGAAATAAGTATATGTACTGTATTCAATAGTAAAGTAAAGTATTCAATACATATACTTATTTCTTGAGCTTTTCAATAATATTTATAAAAATAAATTACTAAAATTAACATGTGGGTGCGCAATATTTAAATCCACCCTGCAAATTTTATCTCGTTTCCTATATTATGTAGATATGACAATCGATATGTCATTTGAGATGATTGATTTTACTTGTATAATCCAATTTCAAAATCATTAAATTGAGAAATTTTTAAAATTTAATTTTCAGTTCTATAGCATTGAAATGCTTTATAGCATTATAATTTCTTTTGATACGATATATTATCCAAGTAAACTTCGCTCGTTCGCTTCCCTTGTAATCGACGTTTCAAAAACTGCATATTATTACTCAATAACTCCGTGTATTCAACCGATTGGCCTGATCCTGTTTCAGTTTGATAGAAAATGGTTGTTATTTGTTCCTATTTTAGAATTTCGGTAAAAGACTGTAATCTTTATTTGTGGAAAATAATTTATATTTTTAATCATGGCTGTGATTAGAAAAATTCAAATAATAGGGAAATTTCTATCGATATAATATAAATTAATAGGTAATGTATTTAATAATTGAAAAAGTTCTCATCAACATTGAGAATACTTTCACATTAAGTATATGTATTAGAAAGTATGGGTAAATTTGTAAACGAGATATTAAAATGCATAGTACCATTAAGATAAAAGTAATGTTTCGCGGTGATCTATTAAAATGTCATGTACAATATATTTTAAGTCAAAATGTAAACTACAAAAACCCAAGTATTATAAAAAATAGCTATTGAGCCAACTTTAATAATAATTTTCACCTTGAACTCGACAGTCATCAGATTTTAAAATGTTGTCTCAAATCAATCGAATCGCTCTTTATACTAATATTTTACATTCGAAATCGAGTCTGTTTGTCAATTCTGTGCGCTTAAACGACTGAACCGATTTGGACGAAATTTAAAAATGTACAGAGATAGTTTTAGATCCCACAGTAACGGGAGGTATGCGCAATAAAGCACCAAATGCATCGTCTGTGTTTTGTCCTGTCTGGTTGGAAAGTTGGTTAAAAAAAAAATACATTAGATTTTCTTAAATACACAATATTACGCTATATATCTTTGATGTATTTGTTGCCCCAAATAATGAACAATTTTACTCTCAAAAGTAGGTACATTCAACGTTTATTTTATCAGCTTTTTCAGGATTGAAAATCAACGATATATGCATACTTTTAAATTTTAATTATTCATTTACAAATCCTTCCTCATAAAATTGATTTACGTCAAGCTAGGTCTTTCAAATTAATAGTATTTTATAAGAATACAATATAACTATTATTATTAACGTTATAATTCTAGATTTGTCGTCCTGAACAGATATGAAGCACTAGGACAAATACATATGTGGGACATTCATTTATAAACAACATAATAAGGAAGTTTTACATAATAAATCTTCAACTAAGCTTCTGATAAAGTCTTCTTACTTGGTGTTTCATAAAGTATAATATTTAACAGTGAAATATATTTCAGAATTCTTGAAAATAAACAGTTGTCTATTTTCAACCGACTTCATAAAAAGTGTTAGAAATTAAACTGTTTTTTTTTGTTTTCTCATTGGTTTTTATTCGGCGATTTTTTAAGGTTTTTTTTTATTTATTTGAAAGCAAGTGGTTGTCATATGATCCCATTTAAATTTGTTCTAATTTTGGCAATTAGAGGGCGATTTATATTATTTTGAAAAACATTTTTGTTAAAATTTTATAATAGAATGGTTTATATGGACTAGCTATATACGAATGTAGTCCAGTAGCCCATAATACTCTCTAATGTTATTCATCTTTCATTAAAGCGTAACTAAACATTACGCCAAGTTTAAGTAATGATAACGTCGTATTGATATAAAAAATCATTGACAAGTCATGCTAGGTCAACTCTATACAGTTCCTAAAATTAAAAAAAAATCATTTTTTTGCAATTATTTGACCAACCCTGATTCACATTTGTATTTTCGTCACCATCATCACGATCCACATATTTTCTTCCCATAGGACCCATGTCATATTTAAACTCAAACTCAAACATTTATTTATTCAATTAGACTTCTTACAGAAGCACTTTTGGATCGTCATTTCAAACAGTTTTAACATCTACCAACGGTTCGGAAAGCAGTTTCTACAGAGTAGAGCCGGCAAGAAACTCTGTAGTTTAAAGACATAATACGTGTTTACTACACGTTGGTACATGACACACGTCGTCAAACTTTTGATACTAGTCATGAAACCGGTTTCATCAGGATATTATATTCATTCACTAATTGGATGATAGAAAAAAAACAGTCCGGTCTTTTGCTATACCAGTGCATGACAAATGATTTATCGTTGAGACGAGCAATCGTCGCGTTTGTATTGATAGAAAAATTGCCATATCTATAGATTATTATGAATATTTACTGTATTTCCACGTTACACAATCGTTCTATTTCAATAGTATCGAGTTCTCAAGCACTTGGCCGTTACAACACATCCTCTCGGCACGAGCAAGGAATTTTAAACATTTTATTAGTTGTTACTCCACTCGATGATAATATCGTAGTATTTTATCATTAAAATGCCTGCCTGCATTGTTCTTTTCGAACGGAACAACTGTTCAAAAATACATTACAATATATGTTTTTTGGCAATCATAAATGTAATTTGAAGTTTTTTTTTCCAAGTTTCAAAAAGTTTGTACATGTAATTTCAAACCTTTGTTAGGCAATTTTATGCTGAGTAAGAACCTGCTTACCTCCACAACTCACAATGTAATAATGCCAATCATTTTTTTTTTGTAGTTTTTTGTTAATTTTTTGTAAAGAAACATCTATTTTTTTGCTAAAAAACAGTTGTGTATAAATTAATTGTATTTATATGAATGCTGTACTACTGTAACGCATTAAAAAGTAAATAGAAAAACGAGTATGGCACGTAAGTCAGTACACAAATTATCCATAAGTTTTCATTGTTTTTCGAGGCATATATCAGTAGAATTTCATGTCCGTCATATGTGAAGGTTTTTGAATTATTTCTTCAAGTTCCGTCTTTTCATTCCTAAAAAATATGTAATAAACGATTAATTATTTGCACAAAATATGCACTTGCAATAACTTCTATAAAAATGGTAAACCCATAAAAATTAACTGTCATAAAAAATTCACTCGAGAAAACTCATAACCCATTAAAGAATACCTCAAAATTATCAATAATTACAATACACAACACACTATTTTAGTGGATTTACTGTTAAAAATTCGTCATGGTTGAATTAATTTAATGATAATGATGTTATCGATATTGGCAGTAAATGTCAAGAGGGTTCAAGCGCACCTTTAAAATGTACCCATCTTCCGTATGCATTAAGGATATACCAACACGTTACTCAAATCACACTAATATTATTAATGTGAAAGTTTGTTTATTTGTATGTTTGTCCCTTAATCATGCTAAAACTACGCAACGGATTTTGAAGAAATTTGGCATACAGACAGTCTGATGAGCTGACTTGGGTGAAAGCATACTTTTTATCCCGATTTAAGGCTCTCTTGAGATAAAACAGGATCTTGATCCGGATCTTGTATCTGATGATCTTGAATCCGAATCCGGACGGAGCTGGCACGAGCATCTAGTATTACAAAAATATAGTCAACCAGGATAATTGTAAACGAGGGTTTTTTAAAAATGTTAAAAAGCTTTCTAATAACAATTTTTTTTTTTTATAAAAAATGTATGAAAATTTATTAGATTGATTTTTTTTAAGCGTTTTGCAATTACTGAAAAAAAGTATTAGGATATTTTTCCAACTACCCCTGTTTATAATTATCCTGATTGACCATAAATCTTTATAAAAAATACATATCTATATGAATGACAAATCAAAAGACAAGGAAATATTACTATAATAATATTATAATTATAATTATAATAATACTAATATAATTTTTAATATATGCTTTTTCTATATAATATTAATTTGGATTATGAAGAAATACATATAAAAAGCAATACGTATGGTGACAAACTAGTGAATAATGAAAATTTATTCTCAGTAATAATTGTTTACTAATGTTACGCTCATATGTGGTTTGTGGTTAATCATAAATTTAATGATTAATTGCTTATAATCCATTGTCACGATATTTTGACCCTGAGCTTGATAATCTATGGATAACTCTAATTGAAGATAATGTTTTTTTAATTTGATTTTTTGCGATAGGTCTTAATTTCCTGACTATAGCGTGAAATATCTTATTACTAATTTATTCTACTTATATCCTACTAGCTTTCCGCTCATGGCTTCGACCGCGTTATTAAATCACAGATACTTACCATAATCTTTACAAAATTAAATAAAAAAAATAGATAGCCCTAGAATTATCTCTGCATAAACATGGAATTTCGGGCTTAAAAAATCGGCTAAAATGTGTGGTTAAACGTGAAGAAGAGAGAAGATAAATGGATGTACAATATGAGTGGAATCTTTTTTCTGCTTCATTTACTGTCATTACAGAATGATGTTAAATGCATTCTTATAGATTGGATTTCTAGAAATTAAACCTTACTAAGCAACAGATAAAGCCACAGATGAAAAAACAAATATGAAATACCTCTCTTTCGGTTAATCAACAATACATGATATGCAAGTTCATTTTTTAAAGCTTTCAGGGACTTCATCACCTAATTCTTAACAAAGTAATTATATAATACAATTATATTTTTAATTATAAATATTGCCCTTTCAGAACCTTCTAAATTATTGGACTTATTATATTATGTAGGTCAAAGTAAAGGTCGATATTAACACACAATAGTACTATCGCTTTTATTATTCACTTTAAGAAAATGGTACTTAAAATACAATTACAAACATACTTGAGATAAAGAAAGAGTCTTGTTTTGTTTGTCACAATACCATCAAAAACTATTATAACTTTAAACTAATTTTGTTTTAATCGCAAAATGATTTAATGTTATTGGTATGTCGTTTTTAAACTATATTTTTATTATGGTATCATTATTATGCAATTCATAAAGCGTATCTGCATGTAGGTAGAAACAGACGGTAGGGTAGACAAACAAGTATATCCTATTAATATTATAAACGCGACAGTTTGTAAGTATGGATGGGTGGATGGATTTTTGTTACTCTTGCACGAGAAATCAGCTTATCGTATCCGTATAATCTGGATTAGCAAAAATGCTACTTCTGTCACCTCACGCGAGTGACGCCGCGCGTTACAGCTAGTAGGTATCACTACATAGTATAAAACAAAGTTGCTTCCTCTGTCTGTCCCTATGTCCCTATATGTGCTTAAATCTTTAAAACTACGCAACAGATTTTGATGCAGTTTTTTTTAATAGACAGAGTAATTCAAGAGGAAAATATGGATAATAATATCAATTAAACTGCTCCGAATTTAACGCATGCGAAGCCGCGGACAAGCTATGCTACAAAATTCTATCAATAAAAACGGCTTAACGCTATCATAATCTTATACATTAATTTCATTTGAATTTGAATGTAATGCCAATAGTATTACACTGGGTAAATCCAATAGGGTAAACGAACACATAGTGCATGATTTTTATTTAATATGAATGCCATTTTTATTAATGTAATTATCCTGTATATCTATACTTGGAAGAAACGATCCTCTGAAGAGGTATTCACAAATTTCCGAGATTACGCGTTTCTTTAGTTTTCCCCCAAGGTGTCATGTAAGTGCATAAAAAATCCAGTTTATAACAATAACATCGTAGGTAATAAATTGTTTATACTGCAGCCTAATCCGCTTACAATTCTAAGGAAGTATCTTACTAATAAGGAACTTAACGTATTATTAGATGTGGGTCAATTTGGAGGTTGAATTTACATACAATTGTATGTATGAACATCGTAGGAAGAATATCAATTCACATCTTATAATGAATGCTGATATTTCGTCTAGTTCGCCTTCAATTGGGTTATGGTGTACTGAGATCGCATACCTTCTTTAGATTGTATGTAGTGAGGCTTTACTAACTGATTCTATTCAATGAAAACATGTCATCTTTAAAATATCAAACTGCAAGTAAAGCATACGTGTGTAACTACACAAATTGTATCCTAAGCTGGGAGTCAAGCACAAAAAAATGACACCTTCGCAGAACATCGGCATGTGGACCAAAGACCAGTATCCCTTTCTTTACCCTTTACAGTCCTTTCTTTTATTCCCATTGTGAATCCCCTCCTTAATTCTTAAATGCGTTGGTGATCGCTTTACTCAGGCGAACCACCATATCAGTTCACTGATATGAATGGCTTCAGGAATAAACATATGAATGTTTTTCCCCGCCTGAGGCCACCGGAAATAATAATTTTGTGAGGTCCGTACCCAAAGAATAAAACAGGATCTTATTACTTAGACTTTGCTATCCATCTGTCTGTTCACAGGTGTACCTCATAATTTAAGTACGCTATTTCGAATATCTAAATATTTTTCATAATTTCCGTATTTATATTGGCAATTCTGATGTCAAGGGGGCGGTCCCTTTCGTATGCGACCAGAAAACGAGATCACTTTTTGTTTTTATGTATAGACGATGAATATAAAGACAGAAATGCATGAATGCAACAATTGCCGATTGTTCTCGTGTTTTATTGTGAGCTAAAACGTCGTGACTATAAGATTGTCATACAAAATGTCACATATACTCGTACACGGGTAGATGTATCCTTGAGGACAATTACATGTAATATTTTCATAATGAAACGGTCAGTCTTGTAAGATTGTTAGATTTGGTATTAACTTGTTTGATTTTGAGAAATTTTGAAAGAATAGAAAAAATTTGATCACGAGGCAGGATTCGAACCTGCGTACCTTAGGCACATGAAACCGAAGGAGTAGAATAAATTTGATTACTGTGGCAGGATCACGGGTGGCCGAGAGGCTAGGCGTTGCTACGGTTAGGCAAGATACGCAGGTTCGAATCCTGCCTCGTGATCAAATTTTTTCTATTCTTTCAAAATTTCTCATTTATAAAGCATTTCAATGCTATAAAACTAAAAATTAAATTGTTTGATTTTGATTAAAAACTTTTTAATGGATTTTGAACGTGATTTTTTTATTATTATATCAAATAGGTGGAAGCAGTTTCGAGTTCTTATATTTTTGAAGCGCAATAATTTAAAATAATTCATTGACCTCAATAAGCATTTCTATAGTCCTTATTGCATGAAATTCCAACTAATTCAATGACTTGCTTTTATAATTTAAAATGTAAGCATATACCTATTAAGGTCTCATCCATCTACATGTAATAAATTATTGTTCTCTAATATTGCAAGTCAATTTTATTTTTCTTTACAACCGACTTCAAAAAAGGACGAGGTGTACAAATTGTCTGTATTTTATTATTCTTGTATTTTTTTCTGGATGAATCGATTTTTATTATTTTTCATTGATTAAATGCTAGTGCCTGACATGTGGTCCCATTAAAATTTAGTCTAGTTTTTAAAAGTTATTTATTTATTATTTTATTAAGTATAATTTTTTAACTTGCAGATTGTTCCGAGCGCAGTCCTCGAAGTACCAGCTAACTATGTGAAAATGTGAAAATGCTTCTCAACATTTGTAAATCCTGTCAGTAGTAAGTATTTTATACATATTGTATTCTATTGGGCCCCTTCTTGGCGTTGTGGTTAACGCGTGAGCGTAGATCCGAGGGGTACCTGGTTCGATTCTCGATGGGAATTCTTAAAAAATAATATTGTCTCAGTCTGACGAGACATAGAAGGCTGATTGACCATATAATGACCTTGACAAAGTTGGAATGGGAGCACACGGAAGGCTTTCAAATGAAAAAATGATTCATCAAAATCAGTTCAGTCAAATATTTTGAGGAAACAAACACAAAATATACAGTCGATAGTATGACAAACACTTCTTTGTTGAAGTCGGTTGAAAAGGCAACTTATAATATTTGAAATAATTTAATCGTCTGTGAATGAATCGACATACCATTTCTCATACAAATTCTATGGAATTTCATCATCTCAATTCCTCTAATAAATTAACCCCAAGGCCACTAAATATTGTACAGAAACCCAAAAATGGTTATCAGATATATTGTTGCAATGGGAAATTATCACCTTCAATCAAATATGTCAAGATACGCAATCTTGCAAATACTTAAGATTGATTGAGACTTGTGTTCCGAAAATTGTCATGTTTTTTGTTTAAACTGATACATTAGTAGCTGTAATCCGCGGTTTCACCTGCGCAGTATCCGGGTAATTAGCTTATTATCTAAGCCATCTATCTCTGTACCAAATTTCACATAGATATGATAAACTGTTTTCCCGTGAAAGAGTATCAAACATCCATACATCCATCCATCCATAGTTACAAATTTTCGCGTTTATGATACGAGTTGGATTTTTGTTATAGGTACATTTGCTGAATAAAGAGTATCTACTTGATTTTTATTATATGCATATTATTTGATGTTTTGTTTTACCTGTTTGTCTGTTTCCATAACGCAGCGTCTACTGTTGGACGCAGCTTTGCCGATAGTAATTTATTTCGAAGATTTTCGTGGTCTATAAATTGCTATGGTACAAACTTTTTCCCCTTTTTTATCCTCTTGGGGATAGAATTAATTAAAATACTTTTTACCGGAGGCTTACATCAAAGTTGCTAAGCTATCTGCATGTCAAATTTCAGCCTCATTTGTCCAGTAGGTTGACAGATAATCATTCAGCCACCTTCCATTAAAGATATAATTAAGATATCTTTTTTATAACAACTGGGTCAGATTAGTACAGTAGAAAAATGTTAGCAAATTGTATATCGTTGGTTTTTGTATGATAATAAATTATATATTTGTAAAAAAATAATGTTACAGCTGTTTGGAGACAATGTACTGGAAATGCTGCGAAGAAAGATTTTGCTTCGACAAGAAAATCGCAACTTATAAGTATGTATCATTATAAATTAGTCTTATATTTCTTAAATTATAGGATCGTGGCATTATATTAAAAAACTCATTCATGCTCAAACTCAAATATTTATCTTCAATGCTTAGTACCTTATTATAAAAATCATAATACATGGAGACTTATATATTAGTTGTACTAGCTGAATCCCGCGGCTTCACTCGTGTAGAATTCGAGAAGTCTGAGGAATGATAATATGCTAATCCAAATAGAATCTATACTTGTACCAAATTTCATTCAAATCCGATCAGCAGATTTTGAGAAGAAAGAGTAAAAAACATTCATAAATTCTTACAAACTTTCGCATTTATAATATTAGTAGGTTTAGGAAGTCATAGTAGCCCTTACTTGGTAGACGTTGATTTAGTAAATTGCATATATTTATTACTAGCTGCGCCCTGCGGTTTCACCCACGTATGTCGGTATCCCGTAGGAATATCGGGATAAAAAGTTACCTATGTGTTGTTCCAGTTGTCCAGCTATCTACTTATCAAATTTCATTGCAATCGGTACAGTAGTTTTTGCTTGAAAGCTCTGTTAATAATCTATTGGAATTAGGCAACTTGTTTTGTTTAGATTTTATCTTAAGTTATACTCAAACAGATATCTAATCTGGTGAAGATTACAATATAAAATTGATTCAAAAACTGCCACAATTTCAATCATAAACTATGATGATCTAATCAAACGTTTTTATCTTTGTTTGTTGAAAAAATAACTGGATACTTGAGAATGTAGGCACGATTCAAACAAATTATTTAATTAAAATACAAATAATATTGAAGGACACTCTTGTCCAGTAACGAAGAAATATCTGGAGGTAAGATATCGAATAAAGTTTCGTTGTTATCTGCATTATATCCCTATCGAAGATAATTTAATGAAGATTATTGTTGGCGATCAAGATGTGATGAACCGAACGAACAAACTAAATTCGAATGAAAAATTTTGGGAAAAATTTAATAATCACCAACCTTAAGATATCCTTCGACAGAATCTGCTGATTTTTCGAAGGATTTCTGGTCTCCCTAAAAAATCTTCGTAAAAAATTTAATCTTTTTATATCAGGTCTGATCCATTCTTCTTTATTTTATAAGACTCACCTAGAAATTGCGAAGGTCAATACTCGGCTCAAATGAATTTTTAAATAATAGATTTTTGTAAAGCGATGTTTGCTTATTTTTGACCTTCACGATTTGCAGAATTCGACGAATTTCTTAACAATACTGGTAATACCAGAAATATCAAAGATAATATTTAATATGATGATTTTTATAAGTACATATGTCGATTATCATCCGCAGAGTGCGATTAAAAGCCTCTAAATAGCCTATGTAACTCACTGAAATTGCTGTTTTCTAATGGTGAAAGAATTTTTTAAATCGGTTCAGTGGCTTTTGCGTGAAAACATTACAAACATACAAAAGTTCCCTTTTTATAATATATTTTATTCGTCCTTTATAGTTCTTTCACGTTATTAAGCACTTTGAACCTAAATCGTCATTGTCAGTCTGAATTTCAAGATCATAACGTCTTTATAAATAAGAAAGTAAATAGAATGTAATATGTCTACTCATATATCTAATCATGAGTGCATGAAGTAGTCGTAAGGTGATAACGAATATGATATTAATCATAATAGTAAAGGTCTCGAGTAAAATCAAACTACAGGGTCAATTAACGCAAACTTGTATTCACAAACTAAAAATAAACATTTTAAGGACATCGTAGCATAGTGAAATAGCCTATATTCATCATTTATTAGTATGTAATTCGTACTTAAATACAATTTCCAAAAAACACAATTTATAAAAAAACAAAAAAAAAATAAAAAAAAACCGAGCAAAGCTCGGTCATTCAGGTACTAAATAATAATATATGGTCCTAAAACTTTTAAAATAATTCTAGCAATTATCTCTTGTCTGCGATTCAACTGATATTCCCAAAACGTGGGTTCTCGATTCAAGAGATTTTTTTACTCGATAGCTCCATAGTTTTTTAACCGATTGACATGGTTCTTTATGTGCTTGATAGGAATCATTTTTGATTGAAATCTGAAATTATTAGATTAGTTTTGGTTCTCCAGACGTCGGTGAGCTTTTTTATGGAAAATATTTGTTTGTTATTCGAATCTTCTCATATACTCGTAGAGCGAATAATATTTTCTAAACACCTGATAGGAAGATTTTCTTGTCTACGTACGGTATCTTTGCTAAGAATGAATTGCAGAAAATATACCTAAATGGAGGTAAGGTTGATATAGTGACGCAACTGTAATTTATAAAAATTCTTCTAAGAACATAATATTATATAGGAATAATACAAAACATTGTACTCATAAAATAACTTAATGCACATAAATAATATTATATCATACAAAACATAACGTATTCCCATAATATAGAATTAATATAAACTATCTTATATAATTGTGTTTTATATCATTTATAAATTGAAATGAGATGTTATATAATGTAAAAATTGATAGTTAATGTTATATTAAATTATAATTATAAATATTTATTTATAATATGAATAAATGAACTACTTTACTTACAATATAAAGCTTGTTACTCTGAACGCACCATCTCAGGAACTATTGATATTTACATCTAAGTGCTTATATACCATGGGCGATACCGGGAGCCGCTAGCTAGTTTTATAATTCTAAATCTGTAAGTAGATTAACATTTGTACGCACAGTATGATTAAAATATAAATTTTATAGAATATTGTGCTTAATTGACAGATTCAACAGATTAAATAGAGAAGATTTCCTAAACTATTTAATCTGTTTAACCGTCACATTGGTACGGTAACATGCTCAAATCCAATCATAGAAAAATTCTGTAACTATATTTTGATTTTCCTCAACCTACAAGGAAATGTTTGATCTATAAAAATATATCAACCTTACAATTACTGTTTTGTTCTGTGGAAAAATGTTTACATCCTATGTAATCATAAAAAACCATATCATAAGATATGATACATTGTCTATGTTTCAATAGTCAAATGTATTTATTAATTAGTCACTAATCAATTTAGTAGGGATTATGAAGATTAAGGCAAATTATTGTATGAATTTAAATAAGATTAAAGGGAATAAGAACAGAATTCCATCAATTATTAGATGTATCACAGCCGAAACTCAAACGTTACAGATGGATGTCAGAGAGATGGCAGCACTAATGTCTTACCCCTTATATCTTTATTTATCTTTTTACTTATAAAAAGCATTCAGCTATTGGTTATATGTTCCTTTGTTTCTTGGTTATCTTAAGTGCCCCGAGAGTTATAAACTCAAATATTTATATTTTACTAGATGTGCCGCGCGATTTCACCCGCTGACGAACACTACATGCTGTATTTCTATAACTTATTGGTTATTATGGTATATAATCCACATGACTGCCTAGTATATTCAAAATGCGACCAATGGTTTTCGTGTGAAAGAGTAACAAACTAACATCCATATATTCTTACAAATTTACGCGATTATAATATACTAGCTGTTCACCACGGCTTCGGACGTAGTACGTATAGAGCCTATAGTACTCAGAGATGACGTATGTGTTTTGATTCGTAACATTGAGTTTCTTCAAATGAAAAATTTAGAAAAATACAAAAAAAAAAAATAGTAGCGTATAAAGCTATATAGATTGATTTTCATAAACTCCAATACAAGCCATGAACATTGATACAAAACCGATTATATATATAAGAACTTATAATTGCAAACAGCGCTATCTTTGCTCTTCAGTTTATTCAACGCTAATTAACTTATCACACAATATGAGCGGGTAAGCCCATTGTTAACATAGTATTTTATTGTAAATCTTTATATTTATGGCTATATTTATTCGGATTATAGTTGTTATTTATGGTCCTTCGTATGGGAAATTTATGTTTGTGATGAAATCTTTCACCTAATATGCTGTTACGTATGAATGGATAAGGGCGTTTTGGTGAATATTTTGAGTTGCATACAAAATTAATTAAAACGGTAAAAAATGTTTAAATGCACTAAAAAGATAAAAATTTATGTTACACCACAGATAATATTATACTATACGTAACACTAAAAGTACATTTAAATTAAAAAGTAATTTAAAAAGCTTGTCGCGAGATTCGCTTATGCATATAAACAAATATTATGATGTAGATCATTTATTCATTTAAATTTTAAAGTATCAAAGTAAGTAAATAAAAGCAGTTAAATTTCAAATCAGTGCTTTAAAAATAATTGGTCCTTTGTCTTGGTTTGCCGCCATCTTGTATTTTGAATGACGTCACACAGTTATACAGCATTGTCATCCAAGCTGTTAGTGTATTTTACAAAATTTCAGCGCAATTGGTTAATTTTATTTGCTCCTTGCCTGCCTATAGACAAATATGGTATTAAAACTAAGGTTTTTCTTTGGATTTGATTAAAGTAAGTCGAAATAACAAAGATGGGGCTAGGATAATATTTGCACAAAAATATATGTCAATTTAAATAAAATTATTATATCTGAAGTGTAAATTTTATCAATTCGATTACATTGTAATGGAGGCTAATGTGTAGAATGAAGTTATCTTTATTAGAAGTACTAGAATTACAAATAATTCACTGTAGCTACAACCACACTTATAAATCTTTAACCCATAAACCGAATATACGGGATGTAATACTTTTTACTACATCAAATTTTGATTTACTGTTAGATCTAATACTTGTACAATAAATTCGAAGCTCGAGTCAAAATTCTACGCTCAAAACGTATTATACTATTTCATATTATAATAACATTATCTTTGTCATTATTTTTATTTGATTTTTTTTTATAATCTTTAGGAAATCGTCTCATTATACGAGCATATCTACATCAACTGGGTACCAAAACTAAAACAGAGTTAGGTACATAGAATTATATTATCTGTGGTACTACACAGAAATATCGGAATTCATGTTTTAAATTTCATCTACGTGATATGCAGAACAAGATATCGCGTATAATTACAAGAAATATAAATTTTAATGTCTGAACATTATAATAATGTCGTTATTAATAATGCATAAATATTATTTAAGTCCTTTGTTTGTATGTGTTTTATTATATGGCTGAGACATAAAAATATTTTTATTTGTCTCTCTCGTAAGCATATAATAACTATATTTCAAACTACTTTTCTGAAACCCGCACCATATATATTGTAGGTACCCACGTGTTTACCTATACTAAATTTCTACGTGGTACATACTAAATTTCTAACGAACTCAAATTAGGTTTTATTTCTTTTGTTATAACCACAGACAATATAATACTTTATTACTATCACTGCTGAATACTGGTTCACTTTGTGATAAGTTAATTAAATTAAATAAAAATATTGAATAAACGTAATTAATATTGTTACAATAACATTTTCCTTCTACTATTTATTGCAAAGAACAAAGAACTTTGTTTATTCCAGTTAATATGCGTCTTTATTCGTCAAACAAATCAAATAAACTATATTTTATCATAAAGTACATGCCCAAAGTCTTATAATCTTAAATAAATAGAAATAGGATGTTGATTGATAAGCTTTAAATTACATAAAATTGCAAAATATTAAGAAGTGTTGCGTAACTACGTTTTAACTTTTTTATTTATGAATTTAGAAATGAAAGTCTTAAACGGATTTTAAACGCGTTTTAGTCATTATATTATTAACCCGACGTTTTCAACACTTTACAGCGAGCGGGGTCACGGGGAGACTGATGTCTCCGTTTAAAAGTCTTTAATTTCTAAATGTATAATACTCGCACAAAATTAAACACAACAAAATACTATATATGAACTATTTTCATAAATAAGTTTTTATAATTTTAAATGTTATTTTCGTAACTCAATTGAGTATATCGATATGGTTTTTGTTTGCCAAACAAATTTTGTTATAAACACATATTGTATTCAAACAGTTAAGGAAGTAATAAAAAACCCTTATAAAACTTAAAAATATCTTTTTTTTTATAAGTTTTGAAAAACGTACTGGAGCTTTAAGTATATAGCGTTGGATCGGCATTGGATTTCAGATCAACAATAGTTTAATCTACACTAATATTATAAAGAGGAAAACTTTGTTTGTTTGTTTGGTTTTAATGAATAGGCTCAAAAACTACTTGACCGATTTTAAAAATTCTTTCACCATTCGAAAGCTACATTATCCACGGGAAACAGACTATATTTTATTTTGGATAAAATAGGGTTCCGTAACATCTTTATTGAATAAAGTTGAAGGGTTAGTTAGTTCGTTTGATATTATTTAAACTCAAATATATAACTCTAATCGCAATGATTCCGATATTCAACTGGACAGCTATATATTATAAAGCTGAAGAGTTTGTTCGTTTGTTTGTTTGAACGTGCTAATCTCAGGAACTACTGGTCCGTTTTGAATTCTTTCAGTTTAGATGCTCTACAATAAAAGTATTGAGGGAGAATTTAGGCTTTATATGTACCACGGGCGAAGCCGGGGCGGACAGCTAATATTAAATAAATAAGGTCCACGACTCTCTAACACATCACTTAAATGTAACTTCTTACAATAATATATCTATTTACTCTTTATTACGCTAATAATGCTAACAAAATGATTACATATAAATTGTCCAAAAAGTGCAACATCTTGCGATGCGATCTCTTTCAGACAACCTTGACGACAAAAGGATAACAATGTAGTTAAAGATACATACGCTGAAGGGCATAAATAATAAACAACTCGTTTATTTTCAGGCTCGAAGATGATACTCTATACACCAATGGCTACGCGAACATGGGAGCTAGTTTGGACAGTGTGATCACACAGCAACCGATAAACAATAACCACCTCCCTCAACAGGCGATTATAAGCAGAGAGATCAATGAGTTGCCGTTACATGCGGATAAGTTGTATGAGGTAAGAATACATTTTCTTATATCCTCATAAACAATCATGTTAACGATTAATGTTCGAATCTGATGGGCTAAAGTATACATAGATATTAGATACCTAGTGTAGACAACATACTTAGTTTAAATACTAAATAAAACAATTATGTAATTCTTGTTTCTCAAAAAAAGATTCTTATTTTTAATTTATTGGTTTGTGATGTGCTGCTGAGAATCGTAGCTGTTCAATTTTAGAGAAAGTATCGCATAAAATCTAAACTTTACACTGAATTTGAAGCTATGACAATCAATATTTTATGTAGTCTAAATTTCATCAACTTCATTTCTATGTAGAGAATAAAAACATAATAAACAAAAAAATAAAGTGTACTGACTACTGAGTTGAGTTATATTTTGAACAATGATTACAATGCCTTAGAGGATAGGAAGGTATTAAAAACGATAACGGCGTGTCAGTGATGGTTAGACGAATAGCTTAGCAGAAATAAGGGCAGTGTACTATGTATTTTAAGGTAATAATAGATTACCTAAAATTTTGTATAAGCAAGTTATATAATTTTATTACATTTGCTTATTATTTTTACAATAATTAAGTAAGATTGTTTCAAATAGCGCTATCTAATCCGAAGCTTTTATTGTGGTTTCTAAGAAGAAATCATCACACAAACATCAGCACATTATAGTTACATGGTATGAACTAATATGAAATGTTTTTATGCAATATGATATATAACACGACCTAATATGTTCTCGGTTAAAGGAAAAGAACATACACGAAAATTCCTTAAACAATAGATCAATGAATGACATATTGAATCTAAAGTTTATTGCCTCAGTATTATGATTGCATTGTTTGTGTGTACAGATGCCCCAATTCAAATTTAAATTGACCCTAATTATGTGTCAATAAAACGTTAGTTGCTATGCATCATTGATAGTATACAAATAATTTATCCGCGATACAAATATTTTTGAATTTCATACTGATATTACCTGATGTGTAAATGTTTTGATGCTTATATTAGTAATATGAACCGATTTAACAATAATAAAACTATTTGGTTACCAGGTATTCTCCAAATCGCTGATATTCAGAGATGAACATGAATTAAAGAAAGCTAGCACAAATACGTTAGATGAATTGGAAACTAAATCAGAACCAGATTATCTTTCGGACAAGCCAAATAGAACAAAAGTGTATTTCGAGGATGAAGTCGATTCACCCGTCACAGATTTCGAAATCATGTTCAAAGATGAGCTCTTGGCAACGTATGACATGTTTAAAATCGAAGAGGAGGAAGAAGATGCAAAGAGTCAAGACACTGAAGAAGGTTTAACTATGAACGTATCTGTGAAAAAGCAGGACGTGATAAAACCGAGCACTGTCACATTAAAGGATGAAACGAAGATAACAAAACAGACTCCAATATATGAATACGATCCAGTTTCAGTACTGACTTTACCAACAACTCTTACGTTACCTAGAGTTGAAAGTGTGAAGGGGATACTAAGAACAAACAGTGCTAAGACGTTAGACAGAATTGATAGTTCAAGCAAATTAAGACCAACACTGAACAGAGTGGAAAGCTTAAAGAATATAGATCCAAATAAAATCAACAAGCTGTTAGCAAGAGTTCCACATAGAAGTGCGTCGTTCCTGAACATTCCAGCTCATTTAACACCCGAAAAACCACCGCTAATGAAGAGCAAATCAACAGTTGGGGTTCCGTCTTTAGCTGAAAGTGAATTAAAATTAAGTTCGCTACCAGATACTCCTATAATAAGAAGCAATAATTTGCCAAGATTCTTTGCGGATACACCTCCTCCTAAATCTGAGTATAAAACAGAAACGAGCCTGGAAAGTATTAAACAAAAGACGGCGTTAATGTTCAAAGAGAATGATTTTAGTATGCCTAGGTATTACGGGACTGTAAAGGCGACGGAACTGTCAGTACATGAAAGCAAGTCTATGCCCGATTTGAGAAATCCACATTCTACCGGTAAAGTGAGCAAGCGTTTAGTTAAATTGCGAAGTAGGTTGAAGCCACTGGTTATAAGAAAGAGCTCAGAGGAGAGACTTTAAGTATTCAATAAATGCCAATTACCTTCTCTGAATTTTTAAGACAAAGAATTTAGCGGGACATTAAACATATTTGTTAAAACTGAATTCAGAATTCAATTTGACTAAAAAAGTTTTACAGTATTTTTGATGGGACTAGTATGACTGGCGTTAATTTTAGCAATATACAGATGTTTCAGCATAGTTAATATGTAATTATATGTGTTTCCATAAATGTTATTAAAACAATCAAGACCCCTAGCGAGTTAATTGCCTTTCAGTTTTACTATTTATTTCTAATGAAATTAAATTCATGTGTTCAGTTCGACCACAAGCACATGCTTTGGTTTTTAATATGACATATTTCTACTAAATATTGTACTTACTCCGACTAAAACAGTATTTATTGTATTGCTCAAATACCATGTGATTGTTAACTAAGATATGTATATCTTCATAGTTGTAATTTCTAGTCATGTTATAATCGGTATTAAAAATAGGTTAACGTACTTAATTTCTCGACTTCTGTAAAATTGACATATAAATATAAAAGTTAAGTGTATATTGAAATTGTTAAAAATTCACAGATCTGTTATGAATTGTGGTGAGATTAAAATAATTAATTTATCAGTGGGTATTTTTATTTCTTCTTACAAATCACTCTTTAAGTATTTAAGGGGGTAGTAAAATACCAAAAATAAAGCAAATGCTTATAATAGATAGACAATTAGAAAAATGAATCAAAAAAATCATTGAGTGATTTGTGTAAACAATTATTTGTCTAAAAGGTGAACTATCAATGTAACTGAGAAAACCAATAAATTTTAGCTATTATCACACTAATATTGTAAATGTGAAAGTTTGTTTGTTTGGATGTTTGTCCGTTAATCACACTGAAACTGCTCAACAGATTTTGATGAAATTTGGTATACAGACAGGGTAGCTGACTTGACTTGAATCTTGATATCCAAACGGGGTCGGGACGAGCGAGTCGAACGAGTCGAACGATCGAGTCTTCTATATTTGCTAGCCAGGGTGTTTACGGACACAAAATAAAAGACTCATATATAAAAGCGCATAATTTATTACGAACTATTTCATACATTTTATTTTGGTACATAATTCAATTGTGACACGTTACAATCGCTGATGTCAAATTCACTAGAAAAATCGAATCCTATAAGCTACTAATTATTATCGATACTTACTATACTTATGTTACTTATACTACACGTACTCAAAAGTATAAATAAATCTTTCTGGATTCTGAATCGAATAATTAACGACAAATATAAGTATAATTTAAAATAGCTACAAACATTGGTTCACGATTAGTGAAAATTAAATGTATCCGACTACATTAAAAAACAAAAAAATCGTGTAATTTTTTACGTTGTAAAATTACAGTGCCGCACACTGCCAAGGCAGTTTATAAGCCAATTCTTCTAAAAGAAGGTCTAAAACTATTAGTTCTACAATTTGACGAATAAATTCTGGTTGACGTCAATTGTTTCCGTCACTTTGAAGCGAACGTAACTTTAAAAGTATCTATGTTTTTTAAATCTATTCAATAACAGTGTTTATACAATTTACAATAATTTAGAATTATGCTACGCGTGAATCACTGCATTACGAATAACGCATTATATAGTATCTACGATATTGAAAGTTGCCGTACAATTTTTTTTTTTATATCACATACAGCAATAATAAATAAAGAACATGTTATTTTTTTAAGAGATTAACAGTCACCAAAGAGTTTGTATGTGTTGATTTTTTCGGTTCTTGATTATCTGTAGTTTCGAATATTCGAATCGAAATTTAAAATATTTTATTTCACCCACATTATTGCACCCTACGCAACATAATATTTATTTTGCAGTACGTTGAAATATTCTTTAAGAGTACAATGTTTAAAACCAGTGATACATACCTTTGATAACGGTTTTAATAAAAATAGAGAAGACTTGTTGGATGCAACTCTCATTGAATTTTTAATTATAGAAAACCTAATTGCTAAGATATAGATATACATATTTTGTTAACGTTTTTGCCTCGTATTTTGCAATATCAGTGTAAATTCATTAGTCATACTTTATATTTTTCTAAATTGTACTTCTAAATTGCACAAAACTTAATAACAACATATTTTCTTTCAACATTATTGGCGATTTAATTTTTCATTTATTTTCACATATGGAACTAAATCTAAACTAATAATATAAAGCCTAAAATATTATTAAAATACTATGAAATTAGGTTCAGACTAGAGTTTTTAAGCATATTTAAAATCTAGATTATTTGCGATTCATCGTTGGCAAGTAGGTTAGTGCTTGCTATACATTTATATTTTTGTAATTTCTTGTTACAATCAACGTAAATATAAAATTGCACTAATTAATTATTATTCGTCTAAAAGGTACATATATCAAAATTGCTTTATCACGTCATAACTGATTAAAAATATTATTACATCTTCATATCTAGATTACTAGAAACCTTAATTAGGTCTCGACAGTATGTCTAAAACAATACTGAAAAATGCTACTAACAAAGGGTTTTATCGGCCTAAAAATATTTCATCTTAATTAAACTTAAAACAGATCTAAATAACAAGCAATACTGAATCTTTCATAATTAAACGGATAGATAGTAGATTTTACGACAATTTTAAAATTATTTTGAAATCTAATATTTTAGAGTTGGTTCAAAAATAGACCGAGATAAATATAATATTGTCTTATTTTATATACGTTTAAAGAAAATGAAATCGCATAACAAAGGTGCTCCTAATAAAAGCTCAATCAATTTTCTTATATATAAAAATAATTACACACTAGCCCAAATATAAGGTTTTTATAATAATATATATTAAGTATACATTATGAATTTGTATAGAAAAAAATAATTATAGCGGAATTCATAAATTGCAATAATATTTGTTTTAATTGTGAAACAGTTTGAAGATAAGGTAACTTCTTTTTTATTTAACAAGTGAAAAATTGTTTTATAAGTACAAAAATATTCATAGAACAAAATTTAATATGACCATACGCTTTCATTATATTAGGTACCCTATTTCTGAACAAAAACTTCAAATAAAAAAGATTATGAAAAGCTTTTGAAAGATTAAATGCAATGTAATATACCTATCAACATTGTTATGCAATGTACTTTCAAAAATTCTAACCAATAAAATGTAAGTTATTAACATATAAAGAAATGGAATATAAATACAATTCCATGTACATATCATCGATTAAAAACTTTTCAATGTAGTTATGGAGTTGGTTCATTGTCGTATAATTCAAAAAATCGCAACACAGTATATCGATTTATTTATATTGTTCGATTCTAAAAGCGTATGGTTTTAATAAAAGAAAATATACATATTTCTGCCTTTGTTTCTTTCATGTGATGGGAAGTTTTGTAACTATATTTTAGTCAACAATAACACGGTCAATACCCAACACCACATCCATCACACACATGCGACAAAAGTTTTATACTGCTGACAATACAAAAATCTGCTAGAAATGACCTTATGATCGGTTTCGCTCAACCTTTAGTTTTATAGCCTATTTAACATTTTCTTCATTTTAGAGCTTCATATTCATATGCGGAATTGGCTGTCAGTGTTCAATTATAATATATATATCAAAGAACCTTCCAGAAGCAGAGAAACCGGCCACACGAACATTTAGCAACGAAATCTATTCCGGGCCGATTTCACCACCACGTGCTCTTTAGCCTATTTATCAAGTTCCAACGTAAATTTCCATTATTACATTTTAACTTAAGCAAACAGGTCTCATCGGGAAGCTGTGAAAAACTTATTTCACACACAACTATGACTCAATTATATTCTCATCCTCCGATGTTTCAGCGAACTTGTCAACGATCCTACCCTTTGATTTTCTCACACATAATCCTTTAAATTAAACAAAACTATCTCATCCGGAAGCTGTTAAAAACTCATTTCACACACACGCTTACTATGACTCAATTATACCTCATTCTCTGATGTTTCAACAACCGACTACGCGACAAGCGACCAGGTGACCGAAGACCGAGAAGCGATCCTACCCCTTGATCTTAAACCGTTTGACCTTAATGTTGACCTTGTTGCTAGCGAGCTTGAGCGCCTGCGCGGCGGCGGCGGCGTCGGCGCGCGCCACGTCGCGCCCGTCCACCGCCGCCAGCCAGTCGCCGCGCTGCAGCCGCCCGTCCACCTCCGCGGGGGAGCCGGCCAGCTGGGATAGACAGGACAGTTTATTCACTTTTCAAAAATCTCTCAAAACTTTAGATACATATGCCAATTTTTGCCAATTTTTTCCACTAGGCGCACGAGCAATAAGTTGTTATAGCTAAGCTGTTACAGCAGTCCACGACCCTGGGCCCAGGCCCTTACATTTTTTCCCTATTCTGTCCACTAGACGCATGAGCAATGAGTAGTTATAGCAAAATAAGATCCACGGCCTGGGTCGTGGGTATCTTATACAGGATTTCACTCCCCCCCCACTTAAAGCTAAACCAATCATGAACAAACAAAGAGAATCTCACCAGCTCCCCCAGGTATACGCCCTCGCCGGTGACGGGTTGCACGCAGGCGAGCCCGAGCGCGCGACCCGCCTTCTTCGTCAGCTCCACTTCTATCT
>NC_052126.1:1324354-1333405 GCF_012273895.1 Zerene cesonia | reverse complement strand
GCCCTCGCCGGTGACGGGTTGCACGCAGGCGAGCCCGAGCGCGCGACCCGCCTTCTTCGTCAGCTCCACTTCTATCTCATCGTACGCGATCGGCTCCGGCCGGTGGATGTTCATTTTCAGCTGAAAATGTAAACAATAATGTTATAGTGAGACTAGCTGGACTCGTATACCATTTGGGGGTATGAGGAATATATTGGCTGATTCTTAAATCTATCCGATAAGCACACAGAATATCATGAGAATCGGTTAAGCCATTTCGAAGGAGAACGGTAACTAACATTATAACAGGAGAATTATATATATATAGAGATATAGATTTATGGCTATGCTACTATATGAACCTCTGCAGCCTACCTACGCCTACTTATTAAATCCCTAGTAATATTATGAATGCGAAAGTAACCCGTTATTATTATAACGTAACCGTTATTGTTCTCTTTCTACGATTACATACCTTAGGGGCCTTCTGCTTAATGGACAGACACATTCTTTCATACGTCATTTCCTTAGTAATAGTGATTCCGTTGCAGTCCTTGATTTGATCTCCGGGCTTCAGGCGGCCATCTTTAGCTATGCAGCCGTTTTTATAAATGTCTAATATAACCGCTGCTGGACCCTGAAAATATGAAATATATTTAAAACCTTTATTCATAAGGTTTATAAGCCCTTGATAGAAATAACTTAATAAATCCACTAATAATAATTGGTATTTTAACCGACTTAAAAAAACGTTCTCAATTCGACTGCATTTTTGTAATCGATTTTAATAATTCTTTTTATATTCAAAATCTGTCACTTGCCATACGATCCTGTTTAAATTTGACAATTTGAAGGCGGTAATTTTTTTTTGTTTGTTTGTTAAAAATAACTATAAACAATCAATTTAATCAACAATTTATAATTTTTGAGAATAAGATAAACGCGATAATTTCTTATTGATATACTAGTATCTACTCTATATGAATGTTATAAGAAGTTGTTTGTATAGTTGAACCCACTAATCTGAGGAACTACTGGTCCGATTTGAAAATATATTTCAGTTTTAAACAGCCCATTTATTGAGGAAGGCAATATATATACCACGGAAGAAGCCAGAACGGTTCGGTAGTTTATAAAATAAATTGAAACTCACACTAAGCAAAGTATCACTCCCCCCCACTAGCAGGATACCCAGCACTTCGTTGTTGGAGTTGATCTCAATGACGGTGTCCTGGTTGGGGCGCGGCTGGGCCGTGGCGGGGTCCGCTGGCGGCTCCGCTGAGAAGTTCCAGAATTTTACCGATAAATCATTCAAAAAAATAATCAACTTTTTAACAGTTCATTCATTATTATATAACTGGTATTAAATGTTTTAATTAAGAAACTGTGTAAGCACAGACCGTCTCCTTGGTACAGTGGTTAACGCGTCCTGGGTCAATTCCCGGCGGGGACGCAAAAATGTCTCGGTCTGGCAGGACACAGAAGGCTGATCACCTACTTGTCCGTAAAGAAAATCGATCAGTGAAACAGATGTTCATCATCTGCCCCAAACCCCACTAGGGGACACGGGACTTCACTATAAGCGTACACCTTTAAATATAGCATTTCACTACACTTCTAACATGAACTCACGTTTCGCCGGAGAGGGCGCTGGCTTCGGAGTACCGCTCGGCGTTTGACTTCCGCTCACTCCTGGAAATATGAGAGTAAATTTTGTACACTCACTCATTATATAATAACAAATATAACGCCAAAGGTCTTTGTGAAACTGTAGCTCAAAACGCGTTGTGTTAAAAGATCTACATCGATAAGTAAGCAATGATTATACCCTATACTAATTTATCGACAATGGCTTTAAAATATTTGGCATACACCACACAAGAAAACGATTCGATGAGACCACAATTTGTTATGTAATATTATAGGTCATTCTCAAAGACGATACTTTTATAAGTAGAATTTTTTTAAATTTATCAGCTTGAAATCTTAACACGTTAGCATATCGCATCTTAAAATCAGACGGCACGTAACGATTTTGCCTTCAACGCAAATAAATAGTTCCGTTTATATTTAGTGCCTATGTTTCACACCAAAATAGACTGTCTCGTAATCTTGATATCTTTTAAATCTTAGAAGAGTTCAAGTTCAAACATTTTTAAATTTTTAAATTTAATTTTAAGTTTTATAGCATTGAAATGCTTTTGATAAATGAGGAATTTTTTGAAAGAATAGAAAAAATTCGAATTATTATTTTTAAAATTTTTTATAGTTTTTTTTGTATTTAATAGGTTTTTGTTTTCTATTTGTATATTAACCTAAAAAGCCGACAGACGTAGTCTTGAAGATAAAGAGCCGTTATATTTTATTTTCTTTTTAAATTTTAGACGAAAATTTCTTATATATGTAAGAAAATAACTCATCTTTTCTTGAGTATACATCGTACAGAATTTTATGGTAACAGAAATAATATAGTCACATCTTGATGGAACTGCATTTTTGACTTTTAAATTTTCTAAGAATTTAACATAATATATGGAAGTAGTGACATTATTTTGAAAATCTAAAAGTCCGACAAACATCAACTTTTTTTCCAATTAGGAGGATATTTCTTAGTCTCTTTAGATAATTTCTTAGTTTATTATTTGGTATTTAGTTAAAAAATATAATGCATATACGGTTAAGAGAAACAAACCTGAGGTTCCAGACTCATCAGCTTTGTCAGGATCTTTCATATTGGGACTGCATACTGTTAATATGACAACACCTTCAGTCTGTTTGAGTTTCGCTGCCGCCTGGAAGTTTTCATTTAAAAATGTATTATTTTTCATTTAAAAATTTATTATTTAAATTTATTGTTATTTTGTATCCATATTATGAGGAGGATTCATAAAGTCATAGCTACCGATATCTGTACAGACGGAATAACATAAATCCAGAGTACTTTAAAACTTTTAATAATAAGATAAGATGATGATGAGATACTTTATTGCTCAAATTTACATAAAAATATAGACAAAACACAACAAAAGAGGAAATACGCGCAAACGACGATCTTATCGATAGGTAGCGATCTCTTCCAATAAAATTAAAAGATAAACCTTTAAAAAAAAGTAGAATAATATATGTTCTTTTCAGACAAAAGTCTTCATTGTATGGTTATTTAGTGTTAAAGATTAAACAAAGAAAATACACTCATAAATAATTAATATGAAGTTAAAATATATCCACTTACCGCGTCATAGGTGCAACTCAGCAAGGAGTCTCTGTTGACAGCAAGAATCATATCACCGATGTTCAAACCCGCCTGGAAGTATATAATATATCAGAAAACGAATTATTTTAGAATTCATTTTGACATTTATTTTCGTAGTTTGAGTAATAGTACGAGTATATGATTATATACTGCATAGGTTATATACTACACAGCCGAAGGCCTCTCTGAATTCAGACTCTTAATTCAAAATCAAAATTCAGAATGCACAGCATAAATGCAGACAATTTCCCTGTTGGCTACACACATTCTGTTTTTTAAGATTCTTAATTTTTATACAATAATAAGAATACTATAAAAATAAACTTACTTGTTCTGCAGCGCTTCCTTCTTGTAAATCTGAAACGAAGATACCTCGCCCGGCTTCTGTATGTCTGCCCTCTATTATCATAATACCCAGACCGGCTGGACCCTGAAAGATGCAATTTGTACAATTTAAATGTGTACTAAATTTCTAACATTGCTATTCAAATATAAATATGATATTACAGAAGCCTATATTATATATTATTGGGATATTCAAAAATTTAAATAACATATTTTTGTACAACCTAAACATATTGCTTCTAAATGCGTGAGCCGATTATGATGATTTAGATAATATTAGATTCCTTTATTATCCTGAGAACATTAAATCAGATTATTTTATTTTTCATACTTTGTCGGAGCTGCTGTATTTCATAAAAACATTTATATATCAATTCTTTTACTACCTTACATAATTAAGTTAAAATATCTATGTGTGAGTTATTATAATAAGTAATTTTTTTACATATAGTAATTAAATCTTGAACTCTCAAACTTGGTAAAACCTGTATGTTAGGAGTTAGTGTATCAGTAAATATCATAATTTTTAATAAAGCTTACCATACGAAATCATAAAAACATGTTTATCCTATCCGTTTTACACATAAAACAATTTAAAATACCACTGACACACCTACATTTATAAGGAATTCTATTAACTCATAGAATTTACGTTATTTATCTACATTTTGATGATAAGTGCCAAAAATGAGAAACTTCATTCACATAAGAAAAACGTACTAACACTTTATAACCAATCAAAATGCAATATTCAAAGTTAATTATAAACCAAGACCGAAGGCGAAAAGGCGACGCAATATTTTATTGATAAACAGAAAACGATTATTCTACCTTTTTGATAGTTATATCTCGTACTCCTTTGTAGTTTGCGAAGCGGTCGTCCGGCTGAAAGAGATAATTTTAATCATGTTTTAATAAAATAATAACATAAAATAAGCTGTAATACATATTTATCACCCATAGAATGATAATAACATACAATAAACATATTATAATTTAAAATTATATAAAACAATGAATTGATTTGACAAGATACATTTTGAGAATGGAATAAAGAATAATGAATAAATCGCGTTTAAAATCCGTTGAAAAGTTTTTAATTTCTAAATGTATAATACTCGCGTAAAACCAAACACAAGAAAATACTAATATAATTGTTAATATAAATTCGAAAATGTGTATGTTTGATTATCTGTTAATCTCTTACGTCGCAACACGGCGATTACCGCGGTGAAACATGTCATTCATGGGTATTGCGTTTGATGCTCGGGCGAAGCCGCGGGCACTATGCTAGTTTTTAATTATAATGTTCTACAGATACATATGCAATCATTTACAATAATAACCCCGTGGGAATTACGGGGAAAACACTTTGCCTCTATCGGGTCTCAAATTATGTGTATAAAATTTCATCCAAATCGATTCAGTGGCTTTGACCTTAAGAAACATTTAATCTTTAATCTTAGTGGGGTTTTAGCTAACACTTTTTTCTTTCCTTTTGTCCCTGAACGTAATATGATAATTAATCGCATTCAAATGTATTTTTCATTTTGGTAACCACATACATATAAGTTACATGTACATATAAGGTATTTGTGGTTACAACTTTGCAGTGTAGGTACTTATTTCAAAACAATTCATTTAATTTAATTTAATAAATAACCATACATACAAACGGATAGTATGATTACAGACACATATTTATAATTTAATAATCGCAAAATCTAACACCAAGAAGTCCAAAAATCGAAATATCACAACGAAACATAATTATTTGGAAATATTACATCGGAAACTGTAGTCCACACTAATATTATAAAGAGAAACAATTTGTATTTTTATTTGTTTGTTTGTATGTTATGGATAAACTCAAAAACTACTGGACCGATTTTAAAAACTCTCACCATCAGAAAGCTGCAACTTCGCTGAGTGACATAGGCTATATATGTACCAAGGGCGAAGCCGGACGAACTTAAAGTTGCTTAAAAATAAATGAGTAATATAATGCAAAATTTATCCAAAAAATAGGTGAAAGCCTCTGTTGCCGCACTAAGCCAAGGCCTTTGATACAGCACGCAGCGCCGAAACCCTCCAGACCATTTTATATATTATATTTTTAATTATAAAGTTGTAACTGCTAGTATATTACATACGTATATTTTTATGTACACTGGAAAGCAGCAGATGCTTCTATATAAACCTATATTAAATATTGCGTTATATATTTACATATCTCTCTTGTTATATTGAATTTTATTTTATACTTACAACCCATTATACTGTCGCGTGCCACGCTTCACACAAGTTATTGTCATCTGTACAAACACTCAGCCATATATACACAGTCTGTCTTTGCAAAAAACAATAATGGGAAATTTCGGTATATTATTTGAATTTTTATTAAGCGCTTACACAAAAAACGTTAATTTATGATTCGAATGGTTCATTGTTTGGTTGAATTTCTTAAATATATTTTCGAATAATCGATTTTTTACCATTTTGGTTATTTTTCTTTGAATATATAATTTATAGCTATATTGAATAGATTGATGGCAATAGAATACGGTATGTTCTTTTACATTTTAATTCATCCTTTATATACAGCCTATTGACACGTGTTGATACGTAAATTTTCATGACCTATAGAATCGCATAATATCAGAAAAAATAATTTTTTATAGGAACAAAAAAACATATAGTGATATCTATAAGACTGGGTAACATTTAAATTCGTATAGAAGTTTAAAACACACCGTAAAATACATTTTCGTGAGTTATACGTTATAAAAATTAAGAAAACTTAGGTTTGTATTACCAGTTCTGTTAATCTTGTTACCAATATTAGAGTTTTAATATAAATGCATTTTGCATTTAAAACATAGGTTCTTCAAAATGCATATTTGCTTGATCCATTATGATATTAAACCATACGTAGTGCTAACTGGTTTTGCAGCCAACGTTTGAAGTGTAAAAGTCAAAGATAATCAGATCTTGGAGCGGCGTCAGTACGACATTCGGCTAATGGAATTAATCTTTGCTCCCTAGTAGTAGCTCCACTAAATGTAATAAAGTTATATTGTGATTATCTCTTTCACGGCCTTTCGTCTACTGTTGGACATAAACCTCGTAAATAGTAACATTGTACCTTTTAAAACAAACTTTTATTAGCTTCATCTGTATTTATGTATACAACCGAGTCGATGTTGATTTCCGATTTGTACACTTTTCAAGTGACAGTACAATGAATTATTCTTATTATACTGATTAGGAACGCCGGGGAAAAAATTCCCTTATATGCTTATGCTTATATGGAAAAAAATCCCTTATAAGTAAGACAATTTTGCTACCTACTACCTAGCTGGTGTTGATATAATCCGTGAGTAATACAAATGTTTGTAAACAAACCAACAATACTATAATAGCTGTTACACTAATGATACTAAGGAAGCACAGCTTCTCATATGTTTCATTTTGGCTATATACATGAAGATCTACATCAAAAATGTCAAATAGACAATCATAGGCTTTATGTACTAGCAGTGAAATTAGGTCTTAATGTTATAACTCTTAATTAAGAAGGTGTAATATCTTGTTTACATTAAACTTCTTACTTTGCAATCGCCGTATCGGTCGTTATTTTACCTCATTTTCGTTGTGTTTGTGTATACGAATACAATGTGTATATACGTACGTTTGTGTGCGTGTTTCTGTGTGTGTGCGTGTGTGTGTGTGTGTGTGTGTGTGTGTGTGTGTGTGTGTGTGTGTGTGTGTGTGTGTGTGTGTGTGTGTTTATGCGTGTGTGAGTTCCTTACCTTCTTCCTCCTGAACGAAAGCGTACGTTTCCATATTGCCCTCAACAGCACGGTCGGTTTGCAGAAATGTTCTGTGTCTAATCGCACTTCGTTCATCACAGTCATCACTGTCACCACATTATAACTACACTATACAGCACTACATAACACTATACAGCACTACATAACACTACAGAACACTGTCACTTCTGTGTTGAAAGGCATTAGGGTTGCTATGTTGATAGTTATTCATAAATGTTGACCAACTTCAGAATGAGTTAAATCGTCTGTATCTAAATTGATCTGTAGTTTTATTAATACATAAGTAACGTATTTTAAAAGAAATACAAGTGAGAACGTAAGGATAGTTTACGTTCTACGAGACATAATTAATGATAAAAACATGATAATAAATAAGCAAAAGACAGCCAAATCCAGAGTAAATCCTAAGAAATATTTTTTACCATTTTTTCTCCTTATAAATAGATTGTTTTAATTGTCAGAATTTGACCACTTAAACGGGTCCACACGCAAGGCATCAGCTTTCAAACAAAAGAAGAATCATCAAAATCGGTTCACCTAGACCAAAATCTCACAAAAAATACAGACTTGATAGCCTCCTCCTTTTTTGAAGTCAGTTGAAATACAGTAACAGTAATAAACTCTTAGATGCTTCAACGAATTGACTCGAGCGCTGTGGAAGTACGCAGCTAATAATTATGATCTATAAATTATCATTGATTTATATTGGTTTAACCTAGAAAACGATAATATTATGTTGCTAAGATATAAAATAGTTTTGGCGTTAAATTTTAAATATATGTTGCGTACTAGCGGCCCCCTCGGTTTCTTCCGTGGTACGTTTTTCCTTTCCATAAGAACTTTCGCGTGTGCCTTAACAAAAACGCAAAAAAATAGCCGAAACAGTCGAGCCGTTCTCGAGATTTACGATTGAGAACACTTTTGGCGATTTATTTTTATTTCTATAGATAGACTAGCTGTCCCGGCGAACTTCGTAACGCCATAGAATATTATTTTGACATGTTTTCCCCATCTTTCCAACCCTTTTAAACCTTCCCTAGACCTACACGGATATTTGAAGACCAAGATAAGATAAATCCGTTCAGCCGTTCTCGAGTTTTAGAGAGACTAACGAACAGCAATTAATTTTTATATACAAGAGATAGAAGCTATTATGTCAAATTTCAAACATTATAGCGCTTTGACACTTATTAGAAAGCTCGTACAGGAGAAGATATCATACATATGAGTGGGTAAGGAACGCCCGCCCCCTCACCTTTCCCAGTCTATTCTATTATTCCCCCCGTCAGTTCTTTCCTCCTGCCTTACCCTGTAAAAGTGGGCAATCCATTTGTAGAATTGATCCAGCTCGCACTGGTGAATATATCATACTCCTAAAGAAGATTGACGTGAAACAATCGAATGTTGCGTTTCGTACGATGAATGGGGAAGGAAGGCCCGACGATACTTAATCTTTCCCAGTCCATTCTTTTATTCTCGTCATCAATTAATTCAATTAAAAGTAGCGATACCATTTGTAGAATTTGGCTCACATTGCTGAAGATATCATAACCTAACAGAAGACCGTTTCCTTTTCCTCACCCGTCCCAGTCCATTCCTTCTTTCCAGTCGTTAATCCATTCCTTTTCCCTTACCCCAAAA
>NC_052126.1:1310261-1323354 GCF_012273895.1 Zerene cesonia | reverse complement strand
AAAAAAAAACAAAAAAAAGACCGACGTGAAGTTAATAACATTCGAAATTCGAGATTCGAGAAGGTTCGAGTTGTTTTTCGTTCGATGAGTGGATATGCGAGCCCATGTCCGTATATCGCACCCTTCCCAGTATTTTTTTTAATTCCATCGTCAATTCTATCCCTTATCCTGTATAAGAGGGCAACCCATTTTTAGAGTATCCAATTCTACAAATGTTCATGGGCAGTACTTGCTTGTTTAGGCAAACAACCAGCTTAATTGCCCGCTCTAACATAAAATATTCCACAAGATAAATGAGCAGTTCCACATGGACACTATTACAAAGATTTTAAAAGCCCTCAACAATGACGTATTATATTGACGGCGGTAAAAGCGACACTGCGAGATAATTTTGTTTGATCAGCTCGAGTTACTAAGTGCGGGTAGTGTTATGATATGGTACCGACATAGAAGCGGGTTTTTTATTGTATGTACTTGATTGTAATAATATAGCGATAAGTAGCCGATTGTACTGTTAGCGTAGGTGCATTGTCATATGGGTGTTGCACATTGAATAAAACAAATAATTAAAAAGATGATGATTTGGTTGACAAACGATATATGAATAATATAATAATAACTCTAAAAGTACTAATTATAATGCTAATTGTTTGTGTATATTCTTGAAATCTAAAATTCATATAATTTTAAATTATTCGTATAAAACATGAAGCAATATAATGATCTTTAAATACTTAAAAACCACAAATATTGGAGCTAATATACGTTTTGAATTTAATCTCAAGAATTATTGGACCGATACAAAAACTTTTAACACCATAAGCTTTTTACGTGATTCTCGAATGCTATGTGTTATATTTATTTATTATATGTATCACGGGCGAAGAAGGGATGGACCAATATAAAAAAATATATTAAAAAATTCTAAAAATATTTCCTATAACAATTATATGAATTAAGTCTTCCATCTAATTTGAAGTTCAATCTGCAAACAGTTACTGCTTATCTAACAGCTAGGTGTTACTGAAACCAGACAGACTAAAAGGCAACATTTTGAGGTCACTGACCTTTATTAATTATTATCAGTGTTCATTACCATGTGAACAATTCATTTAAGTCTAATGGAACTTTTGACGTACGCTTATGAAATCTGTATCCATTTAAAATATAACGAATATTTCTAAAATAAAAACACAACGAAAAGATTTATACAAAGACAGATACTTCGAACGATTATTTGAAAATTAAGACACAAAAAGATTTTTGAATAAATGGAAGGAACAGATTTGAGAAGCAATTAATAAATAATTTATCATTCATTGTACGAGTATCTTACGGAAAATTTTCATTACAAATAATCTATTTAAGTACGTATAAAATGAATCACCAAATATGTTGCTAAGCGTAAAACTCGAGAACGGCTCGACCAATTTGGTAAATTTTGTTTTTATATTTTCGTTAAGGCACGAGGGAGGTTCTAATGGAGAGAAACCGTATCACGGGTGAAGCCGGAAGCAACCGCTAGTCGTCGTTTCAGCCTTTTAGGACGTCCACTGTTGGACATAGGCCTCCACCAAGGATGTCCAGAACGACCTATCACCAGCGGCCTGAGTCCAGCGGCTCCCTACCACTTTAATCAGGTCGTCCGTCCATATTGTTGAAGGTTCTTCGGGCTATGTGCCCAGCCCAGCGCCACCTCAACTTGCTCAACCGCTAGTATCGAATAAATATTTAGATTTTTAATGTAACCTCTTTGAGTGAGTACAAAAACCGGTCAATAAGATGTTGATATCTATAGAATTGAAAATAATCTAACAACAACGTTAGGTTCACATGAATCACCCAATTAGCGGCTAATTAAAGTGAAATATTTACGATTATTTAAGTTTGCGGATCTTCATTCGACCTTAGGGCATAGATTATAAATAACTAGCTGCGCCCCGCAGTTTCACCCGCGTAAGTCCGTATCAGGTAGGAATATCGGGATAAAAAGTTGCCTATATGTTATTTCAGTTGTCCAGCTGTCTACGTACCAAATTTTATTGCAATCAGTTCAGTTGTTTTTGCGCGAAAGAGTAACAAACACACACGCCGCATATCCTTACAAACTTTCGCATTTATAATATTAGTAGGATAGGATTAGTAGCAGTAAATTGCAACTACGTCTAGAATCTTGTAAACGACTGAAAATGTGACGTTTGGTTTGGTTTTGTTAATCCGGTGAATATTTTATTTACCAAATACGCATAAAAATCGATTAACTTTTTAACTAAATAGTGGTCATTACGCTTATAAGTATTCAAAGCCAAATACAATCGAACATGATAAAATAAACATGGTAGAGTTTTTATTCATCCCTTTTAGCTTAGGCGCTTTTTAATCTAAACAGTAAATTACCCTTTCTTATTTCTATTTTAATGTTAATAGTGTACGTCGTCACATGAGAAAGAAAGAAAATACGTTTATTTTAACAAATGCCACACAGTAAAAATAATGTTAGGTAAAAGTTAAACATAAAGATAATAATAATTTAAGTGATACATGATATGGAGTCTGTGTAGCATGAAATCATTAAAAAAGGACAGGACCGTGACATTCTGTGACGCAGATACATGAGTATGCTTCAGCACGAATTGGGCCAGCTCGAAGGAACGACACCCCCACAGAAGATCAGAGTGAAATGCTAGCATGCGAATGCTACCCTTTCTGTACAGTGCCTGGGAGGCCCGTATCCTATTCCTATCCCTTCCCAGTCCTTTTTTATTCCTCTTATCAATCCTCTTTTCAATCACATCACAATTTAAAATCGGCAATTCATTTACAGAAGCATAAGGTCTCTGCAAATGATCATGGGCAATACTGGCGAATCACCAGCACCTTTACCGACTATGACATTAATAGAATGATATATGTTTGTTATTCTTACGCTATATAGTCTAGACGAATAAAAAGATTTGAATTAAATTACATATTCGTACATAGATAGCGGTTAAATTAAAAACAAGAAGATTCATATAACTCTTGCCAAAGGACTTAACATTATCATCATTAAGTATGGAGAAAAAATTGCATTAAAATGAAAAATTAAAATCCATTATTGCTCTTGTTATAAATACGCATATACCAGAATTTGAATCACTTCAAATACATTTGAAAATGTATTTAAACCGAATATAAACGAATGAATTACGATTAAAAAAAGTTTAAGTAACCTTAGTATAGTCTACATAGTCTACATAGTTACGAATCAAAACAGGAAAATTTTGAAACAGGTCTCGGAACCGGTGAACATTTTTATAAAATGGCTATTTTTAAATTAAATGTGTAATTCGAAAATACTCTTGTACATAAATAATTAACGCTTATCTATTTATAGACACCGCCAACCGGTTCTCTAGACCCCATTTATACCATACTTATTACCACGCCGAAACCACAAATTATGATACACAATGTCAATATCCTCTTTTTTAAAAGTCGGTCAAATTCACAATCTAACCGGCCGCTGTTTAAATATTACCTGTGCACGTAATTATAGCTAATAAAACACTTCAAATATCACAAATATACAAACAAAGGCACTATCAACATAGCAACATAAACACTCATATATAATATTCACTAGAACACCATAAAATAACTTAATTTCGTTAAATACGTACACCCCAGTATCGCCGCGTCTCGAAACTAAGTACATACATTTGTATGACATTGCTAAAAGTGTAAGATAACAAACAGATTTGACTTAACATAATGCACATATCAATAGCACAACGCAAGCGATTTTATAACTTAACACATTCGCACAAGTACGGTTTCCGCGTAATTAAAACGTGTCATGTGTTACGTTTTTCATGCCCAACGCAAGATAAACACTAAAATGTCTCCGCCGTATGAATAAAAACGCTATAGCGGCGGATTAAAGTTTAAACTCGTTTAATTTATTGTCGTAGGAAAACACTACGGAAATCAACATAGCTTAATAGTGTCGGTGTGAAAGGGATGGGAGATAGTTATGTTTGGTGGCGTGAAAGAGATAGTAACGACAAGGTCAGCGATTTAAGCGAACAATAAATTATAATATAAATACTAGAGATCATACGCTTTAAACGGATTTTCTTAAATCACGATCCTTTACTGTATTAAATAATTATTAGCTATTAGCTGAAACCTGCGGCTTCACTAGCGTGGTATCCGGCTAAACTATAGTCTTAAATATAGTTATATGGTAATCCAGACAAAAATCTCTCTGCATCAAATTTCATGCAGATTCATCAGCTGATTTTGCATAAAAGTTTAACAAACATACATACATTCCTAAAAATATTCCGCTTTTTTAATGATAGCAGAAAAGTCCGATTTAATGTTAACTACTATATTTTAATTATTACTCACTATCTTAATATATTATAAATGCGAAAGTTTAAAGGATGTGTGCATGTTAGTTACTCATTCACGCAAAAACTACTGAAACGATTACAATGAAATTTGGTACGTAGATAGCTGGACAACTGGAATAACACATAAGCAAGTTTTTATCCCGATATTCCTACGGGATACAGACTTGAGCGGGTGAAACCGCGGGGCGCTGCTAGTATGTTATATTTATGAATCATTTAAAGTAATTTGGTATTACAGAAGAAATCAATTCTTTTCGGTATAAGCAAAAATCAAACCAAAGTTAGTTAAAACAATGATTTATATATTTGCTACCAGGATAAGAAGGCTACTGGAATTATGGGTTTGTTGGTATTGATGGGTATTCATGGGACTAAGGCAAAGTAACGTTTTAATATTATTAAAGTTATTGTTATGTAATATTTCCACTGTTGTGGTCAGATATTTTTTTTATTCTATTCAGCACATATTATATCGAAGTACCTGCTATAAGATATAATCATATATAGATCATATAAGATACATAGAGAAGTCTTCCTGTTTATCTAAGCAATATGAATTGGAGTCACATGTATTATTGTGGGGTATGGGGCAGATACATTTCATGTACCTACAGGTACGCGATCATCTCAGATGTTTTGTTAGTCTTCACTGGGAATCGAACCTCCCAGAGATCACATTTGTTCTTCGTTTTTTTGTTTGCTTATGGGTTAACCATTGTCCAAAATAGCAACTATATTTATAGGCAAAAAATGGTTGCCTGTAAAGTCGGTTTTACGGGCGAAGATTTTACGTGACAACGTCTTTTTCTCGGTAGAATATTTATTGATATGAATATTATTAAATTGCACAATAGGAACAAGGAATTGAATGAAAATAAGAATTGCACAAATTTTAACTATAGAAAATATTATTTGTTTACAAAAAAGACAGAGACAGAGACACAAGCACGCGCCGATTCAATGCGCCTAATTCTCTAGTGCTGCGCGCGCGGGGGACCGATCATAGTTCGGTGACTCATCGTAACGTTACCGGGCGTTACACTTTTTCATAAGTGCCTCCGAGCCGCAACCTAATTTAAGACGTTGTCACGTCAAAAAGAGCTATTATGTTTTCGTTTTACTTGGAGTTTTTTTTATATTAATTTATCAATATTTTAAGTAAAACAACCTTAAAGTGTTGCTTTTTTGTGAAAACGTCAATTAATCCCTGCTACAATTCATAATACACACACACACACACACACACACACACACACACACACACACACACACACGCATTCACTCACGCACATACACAGTCAAACCCCTCCACTTACAGGCAACTCAGTTAGATATTTATTTTTTTTTCTTCTCTATTATATTCAATTATAATTTCAAATAATAATACTTGTTAAATTGTGATTGACTTTAGAATCAAGCTGGTTCTCGTAAATACAGGTTGCCCAGCAATCTAGCTAGGGAAACATCGGCTTTATATATTGTAAACTTTCAAAATATATGTAAGACAAACTTTTTATTATAACTGACATACCAACATTACAAGGAAAGTACATATTGCAGCGTCAGCAAATTACGCCCATATCCATTTATCAAGTTCACGTGACAAGTAAGCAATCACCTCTTTACATAAAAACGCTTAGGTAAGCATACATTAAGTTGGAATACTTGTTCAACAAGTTACTTGATTATTGTAATATTCTAATAGCAATATATATTTTTTTTATTAAATCCGTCATTTCTACTAATAATTTTTACTATATTTTCGAATAATTTTAAAAATTTGAGAGGTTAATTCTTTTATATGATACAAGTTTGCATTTTTGTTAGTCTTTTTTTTCTTGGGCCCCTCAGTATAGCTGAACTTAATGGGATTGATTTGTATGTGATAATTTTGATTATTTCATGTTGGTGAATAACGTGGACAATCTTCCCACCTAACCCTATTCTTAATTCGTTGAAATCGGTACAGTATAGGCGTATATTCTTTATAATATATAGAATAAAATTATTTCTATTTATTATATACTGTATTTTATTGTTAACAACAAATTATGATAATTATATGTTGTCTCTGGGTAACAATCGCAATTAATTTAGATAAAACAAAGCTTTATTTTTCTTCCTACAAAGCAAAGCGTGGAGTAAAATAAAACGTATGAATTTCTTCAACGATTCGTAGCACGGTATCGATGTCAATGCTCCATACATTACATACAAATTGGATTTTTATTGCATCAATTTGATCGAATATGCGACGGTTCAAATAGCACCACGTTTAAAATAAAATAAACGGTTCATGGTAAAAGATTAAGTTTTAAACGCTTTTAACATATCTTCAGAAATTAATTTTTGGTACAATAAATATGTTATAATAAAACAAGTTTATATTGTAGTAAGTGACTAAGTAAGTACATATTTATGCATGCTATATAAGTAATTTATAATGTTTGGGCTATAATAAATCATAGAAATACTTACAAGCACACTTAACCATGTACAGTTAGTTATAAAGGAACCCTAACCATAAAGTTAAGAACAGAATTAACTAATTTTGTATCTTGTCATATCAATACAATATCAAGTAATCATACGTAATCCAAAACGCAGATGCTTTTTAGAGAGTTTTAATGTATTTTGGGACACCAGCCGCAGCCTAGTCATTATTGCAATACTGCAGTCATCATATAAAACAGAAATAATCAGCCTAAAACTTCAATTAAAAATAATAATACTAAAGATCTTTTCTCTTTACTCTGTTGTTGTCACGTGTTGAACCTATGTCCCAACGTAATCGTTCTAAAGCATTATCCATCTGGTGGTACCCTAGTAATATGAAAAGGAGAATAATAATATCAAAAAACATATTTAGTACTTACCTCTTCTTCAAGGGCGGTAGGGAATTGCGTGAGGGGTTTCACAGCAACATCTTCTAAAGCGGATTTGCGTCTGGAACATACGAGAAGCTTCTAGTAACAGTTTTAACAAATATATATGTAAATAGAATAATGCAAAGAAGCTATCCCAAACTTTGATAATGATCGTACAATGCTTCTATCTTTTCGATCTTTATCCATTTTATTTAAATTAGGAGAAATGGAAACAATTTACATTTAAAAGTACGTTTTACTAAAACACATATTTATACTACTATAAGTATAAACCTATTATTATTTACGTTAATAATATCTTAAGAAAATAAACAATAACTATTTATTTATCGGTTTATTTGCTATGATCTTCAAAAAAAAAATGGGCTAATCGGATGAGATTTTCCCTGGTAGAAGTTCTGGGCTAAAAAAAGAAAGTCACTCAATTTTATGTTCGATTAAATATTGATCTTATCGTAAGTACTGTAGCGTGAGTACAACTCTTTGATATATATATTTTTTTTTGATATAATGAATACAGCTTAGATGATGTTTACCTCAGTAGGATGATCTTATACACTGGTCCCATCAGACCCTTTATGATGGCAGACGCGTTCAAGTGACATCTTCCGTGAAGCACGATTCCATTCACCTAGGACAAAATAAATGTAATTAGAAACGGAAATAATTCGAAAATTTCTTATTATTTCTTCTTCGTTACTTACGTTCTTCATTATATAACCAAAGGTCTAAATTAAAGTTCTTAAATAAAGGGTTACTATTGTATAGTCATTTATCATATTATCTTAAGAATATCTACAGACTGAAATGAATCTAATAATCCAGTCATTAGGATAAGCATCATAAATAAAAAAAAATAAATATTTCACTTTTACTTAAAAATACACAAGACTACAAAAACATACGCAAAATTACTGTGGAATTATTGCAATTTAATGCTACATTTTAAATTGTCTCCATTCCCCTACAACTCCACATAACGGGCAATATCAATTATTACAATGTGATTCAATTGAATTGCACATTTTCCATTGAAAATCAATATGAAACCGCTTAAAGTCTTTCAGCCTCGACCCGCATTGTACATTGAAATTGCAACCACAAAACTGACCGGCCACCATGTAAAGTTCTATTATGGTAAATCTAACAAGGAGAAGAGGAGGAGAAACTCACGCAACGCAAGCGGGTGATACGCTAATACTACGGACACTAAGCCCTTTAAATACAGATGTTTTATGTTTTTCAGACATTTTAGTTAGCAAATAATGGTAATAGTGGTCAAATAACTATGATATATGAACATTTGTATTATTATGATGCTAGTTGACCGATCTCTTATCGAAAAAAAAAATTTGCCATTCTTTAGAACATTTCATGGATGTTCTATGTATATCATATAGTTCTATCTTTGTATCTATTAATAGGTAATAGCACGATGTTAGACAATACTAGTAAGTATAAGATTAGATAATTCCTCATCTGCAGCCTTTAAATCCATACTATTTACGCATTTTCTCGCTTATTCAATGAGCATTCAGTAAATCCAAAGATACTTCGTGCGTACAGCAATACGACGGTGAGTAATGTTTCAATCAAACATAAAACGAGAATAGTACCAGCTTCCGCGCCAATTTTGGATAAGGTTCTTAACTCTGTGTTGTGGAATAAGTAACAAATGAATGGCGGTTGATAAGACGATCTGGCCGTTGCCTGCAGATTCATCCGCGTTGTATTTAATAAATTTAGACATAGACATAGATTATAGACATAAGATAGATTTCATCCTATATTTATCCCCTTGTAGGTAGAACGCAAAAACTTTCTACGTAGATTCTTATGTCATAGTGCTATCTGCATGCCAAATACTATCCCCTATGTATCCCCTTGGAGGTAAAATTTACGAAAGTAATTTTTGAAAGGAAGTTGCATTGATAGATCAGGCAATCAGTTACCTTTGCGTTTTTTTTATATTAAGATGAATTAGATTATATATATATGGTATATTATTATTTAGCTCATAGTGGCACCATATTGTGTACTTAAAATAATATTCGTTTCATTAATTTTAAAGAAAAAAACTTATCCTTATCCTTCCTAATCCTTCCTAATCCTTCCTAATATTATAAATACGGAAGTAATTCTGTCTGTCTGTCTGTCTGTTACGCTTTCACGCCCAAATCACTGAACCGATTTTGATAAAATTTGGTGTGAAGATAGAACTGAACTTGGGAAAGGACAAAGGATACTTTTTATTGCGAAAAAAGGGTAGAAAGGGTTGAAAGAGGGGATGAAAGTTTGTATGAAAGTTCGTTATTGTCAAACCGATTTTAATGAAACTTGATATGAAGGCTAAACGTGGGAAAGAACAAAACATACTTTTAATGCGAAGAAAATACTCCTTACCATGTCGCGCGATATAAGCGATTTTTACGCGGTCGAAGCCGCGGGCGAAAAGCTAGTATAATAATATAGATAAAATCACCCAAAAATCACTTTGGACAATCCTCGCTGTAATCTCATCACACGAACCGTTCCCAAACACACTTGGCTAATGTCCAAAGAATTGCATTACATGCGATCGGCGTTAATGTATGCACGCGAGTAATTATACAATTGTAATATTGTTTCTACGCAATACCGTCCCTATATCGTCCATTGGGTACGCTTCACGTCGTAAAGTTCTGTCATTAAATGAACTATTTCGATGTTAGCTATGTTTTGATGAATAAATGCAGCGTTTTATCAACTACCGGCTGTGACATTATTTGAGCCATGGATAATAAAAGAACCTGCTTATAAGACTAGGTCTTTAGGTACTTTTTAATGGATAGTTCAAACTGTGAAAGTGTAAAAGACAGATTTTCGCATTTTCAATATTACTTATATGGATAGCAAATGTAAAAGTCTTATTTTTGCGATCAGATTACATAAGATACTAGTAGAGTAGAACGGAAATGTTAGACTAAAAATCTAAACAATCAGGAAAAAATATATATTATACGTCCATGAATGACTATAAATTGGTTTCTTCTGTCTGATTCTTATTACTAAATAAAGTTTAGCATTGAACAAAATAATATCTAATTATGCTAACATTAATGCGATTGTGAAAATTTTTCATATCTAATTGTAATACAGTAGTACAGTAGTCTTACATTGTCTTTTAAATAAAAAGGGGTGTGTGCGATTCACACACGATAGAAGTGAAACTTCAGGAAATCGACAAAAGAATGAATAAAAGTATGTATATTTCTGTCTCATTCTTTGCCGGCTTCATTCTAGACATTTTTGTATTTGTGTCTCTTACATGTCGTTTTTTCCGTTTCATCAGGTTTGAAATCACAACGATTCTAAAGAAGTTTCGCTTCAATAAACAATTCAATAATAAAAATCTCCTAGGCTACAGTTATGTCAAATATGTGTGCAAATCGATGCATATTTTTTAAAAGTACAACCCATTACACATTTGAAGTCATTTTTTAATTATATACCTTAACACTAAACTCAAAAGGTCACATTCGCTCAATACGCATGTCTCAAAAAGCGGCAATAGAGTCTCCAACTCTAATGGATTTTAACGAGACTTATCAATCACAGGATGCTGTTGTTACGCAACTATTTTACGACAATTTTATGTGATGTATTCCTTGACGCGAGACTGACCTAATTCCTATCGAATAACTAAACTAGAAGTAAATTCGCTTCGTTTATTTTCCCGTTAGCGTAGACGGTCATTTATCTGGAGCGTAATCACTTTTTATGCGGATTCACGAAAATAGAATCGGTCTTGACGTTAAAGTAAGTGAAGTCCCGTGTCCCCCAGTGGGGTATGGGGCAGATGATATACATCCGTTTCACTGATCCATTTTCTTTTTAGGGACAAGTAGGTGATCAGCCTTCTGTGTCCTGCCAGACCGAGACATTTTTTTTTGTGCGTCCCCACCGGGAATCGAACCCAGGAGCCCTCGGTTCTACGCTCACGTGTTAACCACTGTACCAAGGAGGCGGTCGGTCTTGACGTTAGGTATACCTAAAATTGCCACATATAAATAATTATTTTTAACAAAAACCCGCCTACACATTGTCAGCACTAGACCAAATGAAATCGGACCACACGGGAGGCACCAGCTTTCAAATAAAAAAGAATCACCAAGATCACCAATCTTCAACCGGTTGAAAGTTCTTATGTGTAAACCCAAGAAAATACATTCGAAATGAGACCCTCGCCTCTTTTATAGTTTGTTGATAAAGTAATAATTTAAATAACAATGATCGGTAGTTAACAACTAAAACAAATTTATAAGTACGCATATATGTACTGAACTACTACTAAATCCAAAGATTAGCATTAAGGCCTATAAACATTATACCACCGCCCATCACACATAAGTACCAGCAAACTAAATCTTCTTAAATCTGGAATGATCCCTCCCCCGCTAAGGTTACATACGTAACAGAAAACTAAGATCTCTTTTAGTCACAAACGAGCGAATATTGAAAAATAAAACACTTCAAAATACAGTTCCTTTGTGTTTTATCTATGTATGTGGTCATACTTGTTATAAACTGGAATCTTTTGTTTTAATATCAATTGTTTTTATTGTTTTATTCATTAGATATAAAGTACAATAAATGTTCTATTCATCATATTAGTGATTATATAATTCAGATCCCAATCCAGTAAAAATGTTCTCAATTATTTTCCATATTGACATTTATCTTAATATATAAAAATCCAGTGTCATGATGTATGTTCCCAATGAACTCTTCACCAACTCAAGCGATTTTGATGAAATTTGGCATTTTATGTGCAATTTGGTCCAACTTAAGATACAGGATAGTTTTTATTTCGATTAATTATCCCAATAATCTTATTATTTTTTATTATTACTTACTCAGCCACAGCAACGCGTGGTATGCTAGTCATATGGTAAATTTCATTAAATAGCATTTATCATTTTGTATTGTAAAGAAATAATTATCTTCTATTTTATATGCGCATCAAACCCCTCTCTGGACAATAGCTTTTATGCCATCTAAAGCGACCATTAGGCTAGACGCATAGTCTATAGGATTAGCCAATCACTAGGTCGTTACTCTCGTTATTCATTCCTTCATTCATTCCTCTTGATCTCACGTTTATTTTGGGCCAATATGGCAGTTTGCCAAATTCTAGTCTTTAAGGGTGGTGCAGACTATTTAGTTTAAGAAAGCTTTGTTTGTAAGTACTTAGCGAACTTTTGGCGGCTCTTTCGTGTGTATCTAGCTTTATTTACAGTTCTTTGTATGTTTTCTATTGACAAAAACTATTTTATTAAAAATAATCTATTTTTAAAAATATTCAATAGTCTTCAGGTTGTAAGGCCTAGATCAAATATTATTATCTATATATAATATTATTTTATAACGTTTTGACGTCCCCACAGAAAACCGGCGTGAAATAGCATACTGCTGTGTTTTATTCGGTGAGTGAGCCAAAGCCCCATATCCTTTTTCTTTCCCTTCCCAGTCCTTTTCTTTATTCCTCTCTATCCTCCTTCCTTATATCCTTTCTTATTTACTTTCCAATTTTAAGACGGCAATCCATTTGCAGAGGTGTAATGTCTGCATACTTACACCTCTCCATGGGCGGTGGTAGCGCTTACAATCTGGCGACCTACCAGCTCCATTGCCCACCTAAAAAATGCTTAAACACTTCAGTGTTTGCTCCTTCGAGAGACACCATCAATTGTTATACTTAGTCTGGCCATAAATACTGTTACACTTAATTATAAAAAAATATTACATTTGAATTTCGAATCTGTC
>NC_052126.1:1293841-1309261 GCF_012273895.1 Zerene cesonia | reverse complement strand
GTAATAAATGTTATTTGCAGTTAACAATTTTCTTTTTTCTTTATTACAATATTTATGGCAAGACTAGGTATAATATAGGATTTTTTTATTCACCAGGTGGAAAATTGCTCACCATTTTCAATCATGCAAGTTCACTCTGATGTTGGCAGTTTCTTCACAACAAACCACTTTTATACTCTGATATTGGGAGTTTGCTTTACAACAAACCATTTTTAATGAGAAATTTTCAAAGAATAGAAAAAATTTGATCACGAGGCAGGATCCTGCCTTATAAAGCATTTCAATGCTATAAAACTAAAAATTAAACCATTTTTATACTCTGATATTGGGAGTTTCCATACTGCAAACACCAGTTCAAGCGATGAACTTGAATGTCATAATGTCGGCCGCAATTTCTTCCCATCCTAACATTCTCAAATGTTATTGTTTCAGCTACAACACAGGCATAGGCTAGGCTGTTTATATACGAGACATACAACAGACATGAATAAATCACAATTTGTTTAATTGACCAAACAATTTCTATCAATAAGTAATATAATGATTGACATTTCTTTAATCATGAAGTATAAAGAAACCAATCATCATTTCTTTTTTATCCTCAAAAAAACAAATATCTATGACAATATCACCGAATCATATCGTAGAGATAGAGGTATGTTTAAACAACCTTTAAATTAATTAAATACCATGACAACAAATCATGCACTATTCGTTTTTATCATATAAATAAATAAATAAAAATAAAATAGCCTTTATTGCTGTTTCTTCCTTATAATTAATACATGCTTGCCTACTTTCTATAAACTAATATTAATTCTATTAATCTAACTCGCATTTAAATTATCGGCAACTGAATGTTTTAGTGGAACAGCTTGTCTGTCGACAAAGACCTCCTCCAAAGATTTCCATGTATTCCTGTCCCTTGCTAAACGCATCCATACGGGACCAGTTTGTTTACCATATACTAATCAGATTGTATCTCACATAATAATAATTGGATAAATCAATAGTATAAAAAAATTAAAATAAAATAAATAAATCATAGCCCACATATAATTCCTGATAGTCTAATGTTTTACCTAAATATTCTCTCCAACTTTTACTAGGAAGAGCAACGAACATTTTCATTTCTATCTTTCACAATATGAAAGACAGCCATAAGCCGAAACGTTTATAAAATTATCAAATTATAAACGCATTAGAAACACGCCTTAGCTTCGTCACCAAACCGCCTAATTTCAGGAGTTATATTGTTTCTGTTTCAGCCATAACTTATATTATCTTTCGTCTTGAATAATGAATGTTTGCTTTCCCAAAGACAAATTCTAGATACGCCTTGTGCGTGACGTGTGTTTAGTCACCTTGGTGACTTTGTCGATTATTTACGGCGCGGTTGTTGGAAGGTTATTTGTTTTATCTTTCCCAATAAATGAAATCGCAGAGTCTGTTTGTGAGCTTCAAAGTAAATTTTATTACTTTTATTTAGTAAAGCTTTATTAGAAAAATACATTTTATGTATGAGATTTTTCATTCTTTATTCGAACCGCAACGTACTGGAACATGCTTCCTGAGTCTGTGTTCTCAGACGGGTATAATCAGGGGATCTTCAAAAATAGAGTGAACAGGTACCTTCTAGGGAAGCGCGCCTCATTTTAGACTACATCTAAGCTTACCAGCAGGCTAGATGGTAGTCAAGCGCTTCCCTATCACACAATAAAAAATAAAGTATGAGAAATTTTGAAAGAACAGAAAAAATGTGATCACGAGGCGTGATTCGGACCCGCGTTTTTTGCTTTTATATTTTAAGTATGGAGAATATAAGTATATCTTTACTAATTCACAGCTAATATTATGAGTACGATGATCTGTCTGAATGTTGCACTTTCGCGGCATAATCGGATTTCAATAGATTTCGGAGGATTCGGATTTCGTAGGTCCTAATATACTGTAGATTAGAATAGACTATGACTTAAGAGACTAAAAATAAATTCCTAAGGTATTGAGATGTGGGTTTTACTCTTTTCCCGTGGTTTTGTTCGCGGGTGAAATCATGGGGCTTAGCTAGTCGTTCACATATTAAGTCCCAGGTTTATGTTATGAAAGATCAAATAACAATACCCTAATCTGTTCATCGCTTTGTTATATCTTATCTAGTAAAGAGCTAGACCAATTTTGGTTTGGCCGGTCAGTAGTAAATTACCCATAGTATATAAGGAACAGTACGTTTACCACAATAAATAAATAAATTGAACGTGGACAAAATTTCGAAGGTTTTTCTTATCACTTTATTAACAACACTAATTCTATAATTATAATGGATGCAGAATTCTGATTCATACGTTATATGTAACACAATACAATACACAGTCTATCAATCAATCAATCAATCAATCAATTATAAACAAAGCAATGATGTCAAGGTCTAAAAACGATGGTCTTTATTTTTCCACATTGCATTGGCGAACAAATATTATATACACTTGATTAAATGTTTAGAAATAAAACAAAAACAACGAAGTCAATCGGTCAAATTGAATTTTATTTAAAGATATATTATAAGAGCTTTCCGCTCGCAACTTTGCCTGCATCAAAATAAAAGAAAGTCTTTGGATTCTAACACGCATTATTTCCGTTCTACGATTTCCGAGATAAAAACTATTTGAGTATGAGACCTGAAAAAGGACATCAGGTCTCATACTATCTCTGTACAAAAGTTTAATCCAAATCGGTTCAATAATTTAGGCGTGAAGAGAAATACAGAATTGCATTGGCATTTATCATATTAGTAGGAATTATTATCATTCTAATTCTCTCGAATTATTCACAACTGATTAATTTTTATTTGCGCGATAAATAAAATTGTACCAAAATTTTTCTACTGATATCTCACAATTTCGTTTAGTTTATTCATATAGATATAATATATACCTCTTGCTTTTTTTACTGTAAAGAATTACACAGTGGGTTGTCTGGAAGAGATCACTCTTTAGTGATAAGGTCTCCTTCTGTGCTGGTCTAGTTGTAAGTCTTCTATCTTAAAGGTTTATTTGTATACCAGCACACTAAACTGTTAAATAAATAAATAAAAAAAAGATGTCGCATGCATAAGAAATAATACTTCAATTTTTATCTTAAGAGCGCATTTATCTCAATTATAACCGACGCAGCCTACAATTTTTGAGATACTAGATTATAGTTACATATTCGCTTTAAAGTTTAGGGAAGGTTCTAGCACTACTGAAATGATGCCCAGTTTAAAAGTCGGTACGCAACACCCCCTCTAGTGGTTATATGAAGAGACTATGAACTCCATACGATGTATATTTCTGTTTTTAATAGTTTCCGTTAACAATAAACTGCTTATATTCACATACGTTAACAGCTGACAGAATAACGTAGTGATAACTGGAATCGCTACACGCGATTCTATACCTTATTTGTTAGAACTGTTGTGTTAGTATTGTACGACTAGTAATATGTAACTGTTTCCTTTTTATAGCGATGAATTTCCTTCTTTCTTTTATCATAAGCTAAAAGCTATAGACTATATATAATCCAAATCAAATATTTGTGCTATAATTTTAAATGCCTTACATCTCTTGCCTTATATCTGATATAGAGAATGTTTTTCTTCGTTCGTTCGAAGTTCGAACCCACGAATCCCGTCTCGTGATCAAATTTTTTCTATTCTTTCAAAATTTCTCATTTATAAAGCATTTCAATGCTATCAAACATCTCTTACTATAATAAGAAACCGTGGAACAAAGGTGAATAACTATTAAATAAAAAAACAGAACCGTCTTTAAATTGTCACAACAATGTGACCACATGACAAGTACCAGCTTTCAAATAAAAAAGGAATCGTAAATATCGATTCAACTAGTGAAAAGATATGAAGTAACAAACACGAAAAAATACAGTCGAATTGGTAACCTTCTCCATTTTCGAAGTCGGTTGAAATTACATAAGTATTTTACCGGATATTTGTTGTTTATATAAGCAAAACTTTCCAGAAGTTTCTAGACCACCTTTTTTAATTTAGCTAATAAATGAGGTCACACAGAAAAACAAACGTGGAAAGTCGAGAGATATTTATTGCACGAACAATCAACAAATTTATTTCCATTCCAGATTCTCGCCTGAACAAATACGTGGAGAAAAACACTTCAACTACAACACCGTATAAACAATATCGTAGTGATCTATTCCTGGCTTACCAACAACGCGAAAAATATTCTTATCGTATATAAATATTTTTGTACGGGTTATAAAGTGCAGACCAAAGGTAGCGACCGCTGCGTGAAATTGTATGCAGGGGTATTTATAATCGGCCGCTTGAAATTTTCAATGAAGGCTATTTTTCAAACTTTCCATGAAAGAATATATATATATATATATATATATATATATATATATATATATATATATATATATGGTTTTTTTACATTATTATTAACCTTGAAACATACAATATAGAGCTTATGTACGATAGAAACGAAATAACGTGCTTTGTGTGAAAGTATGTACTACCAAGTAACAATAAAAGATTTTAACAGTTGGAAAAAAAATAATTCGCGGATCGGTATTATTCGTGATTTGGGAGCTTTGAGCATTGTATTAATTTGTTGTGTTACAACGTTATTTGTAAAAAAAGGTTTTGTCCAGTGCATAAATATAATAATTTCGATCTCCTATTCTCAATCCCGTTTCTCATCTCCTACTTTAAGAACCATCAAAACTTTATTACTTTACAGATCAGTAAATACATAAAGGAGAACCTACAGTACATCTCTCAACTGTGTGTATCATTTTTGTTGCTAGAATCAATTTAATGTATGACCAGCGAGGTGATCGTTTTAAACATATTATAAAGCATTTCAATGCTATAAAACTAAAAATTAAACCCTTAACATTTTAATTAGGAAACCAACTTTCAAATTTTAAACACTAAATCATCAATCTATATAGACTAAAGCCAAAAACTCTCACCTCCAAGATCTCGTCTCCCACTTTAACGGGCGGTGACGACTTCGCCGCCGCACCAGCTGGGTGTATCCCGCAGATGAACACGGCCATCCTGCTTCTGTCCCGGTGCCCAGCCAGACTGAGCCCCAGACCGAACTTGGCTGTCTTCTCCAGTTTGACCACCACCACGCTGTCGCCGAGCGGGCCATATTTCTTCTTTATTTTATCTGGAATAAGTGGGTTGGAGTGAAAACGGTTACTAATATGATAAAGAAAGGTCAGATATAAAAGTTATATAGAACACAGAACCATTAATACAGAGAATTAAAGGTTATATGTAAAGTTGACAATTCACAATACTATTGTTATGAAATTAGAAGAATATATTCGAATTTATATTAATAGAATCAAATGATTAACAAATTTACTTTTGTTAGTAAATTTGGATTTTTTTATTAGCCATTGCATACATTGCATTCAAAGGTTAACTACGAATATTATAGAATTCGCCAACAAAATATTATATTATATGTGTGTGAGTTTGTCATAAGTAAAATTGTCCCAGCATAAACATTTAATGAACTTCGTATTCATTAAAATTTAATTCTCGAATGCACTAATAATTCCATATCGTAAAAAGAATTAAATTCTACATATATAAATAAAGTTTGAGCCTGCTGCTGATAAAGAATATCTATGACATATTCTATACTCTGTGGTAGTCATAGAATTGTAACGTTATTGGTGAAGATAGATAAAACACGTCTTCTGACAATGTCGCATAAAAAAACCCATATTGTTTTACAGCTGATATCAAGATATATAATTGGCAGTATCGGAAAAAATCATCTACAAGACTCAAATAATTCACATCTATGTACAGCCTAAAGCATTTTAATTTCAACCAAGGAAGAAAGACAAATAAGACAGTTTTATATAAAGTTTTGTTGGCAATTTATACGTTGCTATCCAACTTCCAACCCACAGAAAGATTTATTGTCTAAAGTGTCGAAATAAATCATCCGCAAAACGTATACCGCTCAAACGACTCACATCTTTGTCACCAGGCTAAAGTCTTTTAATTTCGGCGTCTCGGTAAACTTTTCAACAACTTTATTATCCTCAATTTGCTCGTCAAAGCGTGAATCCGTTTCCCGCCAAAATTCCCGTAACTACATCATTACTGTTTTGCCGATTCGTTCTCTATTCCAATTTCTGACATCTCGTGGATTCGTAGATCGTTTATAACACACCTCATGTTTTTGAATAGTTTAGCATCGGAATATATTCTAGTTATAAACAGCGTAGAAAATCGAAGTTATTTACCTACAATTAAAATGAAAAATTTACATGATTTTAAGGCAGAAACTATAGAGTTTCTTGGTAGCTTTCTCTGTAGAAATTGCTTTCCGAACCGGTGGTAAGTCAATGTATGTTATAATAATTCAAAAATGCTCCAGAAAGAGACTAATTGAATAAATAAATGCTTGTTTTTATAAATAAACCTTTGTCTTCTAACTGTACCTCTCTACATAGATAAAATGAATTATTAAGTGTCTGCTAAACTAAAAATTTGATCTTTTTATACTAAGCAATAAAAAAACCTTGTGGGGTATCTTTTTATAAAACTTTTAAAATTGGCGTTAATACCGTCTAGTATCTCGCAACGTTATATGAAACCATTACGAAACTAAAACAAAAGGGCAAAAATTGTTCTTTGCACGAAATCATTTCATGGATAGAATGTTTCACTTTATTCAATTTGGTCTGGGAAATCTTATCTTCGGCTTTGAGTAAACGATGGCCTTTGGTAGGTAAGGCGAAAACTCCATTTACTGTCGTCTTACGAAAGATATGGATCTCATGCTCATATATATTTTTCTAAATAAAGCATAGCATTTTATTTTCTATGTGAATAATCTACTACGTATGTAAAGTATATTAATTTATATGAAAATATAAATCTAAAATTCAGAGGTAATAATTCTTATAGTTCGCTATTGATTGTCACCACGTAACACACCATAAATCATTATTTAACATAAAAATTTAAAAGATTCTGATACTTATAGCCTCAAAAAAGATATGAATGGAATAATGTAATATTGATCAGTGTACATTTAGGTTATGTAAATTTTTCTTATATGAAAAGTGGGGTGCCTTCATTGAAATTGTATTATTTGAAAAGACTATCAACAAAAACCGTGTATTCGCGCGAACTGTCGAATGCATTTCTTTTTTCAAATAGTATTTTTGGCGCCAAAGATTTTATTTCAAAACCTGAACATAAAAAACCAAAAAAAGAATTTGCAAAATCAGTCTAGCTGTTAGGGAAAGGAAATAGAGATAATTTTTATATGTAGAGGCGTAGAAAACATAATAATATCGGGGTCAACCCATCTTGACCCGTGTCATCGTCAACCCAAGATTGTCAATATTTGGAAACTTTGCCAGTTTGCAACTTATTACATAACTGTGAGTCCAGTATTCCATTCTTGGCAATAGAGTTTGTGAACTGTATAATATAGATTGAAATGTAATGCAGAGAAATATCTAGTATGCAAATCCATGGTAAAAATCTAGTTTTACTGAAATATGTTTGTTTTGTTACGAATATTTTAAGAAAACCGCTGTTGCAGCTGACTAGTTTTAGTGTTAGAAACACGTATGTCTCGAGGAATAAAAATAAAAACGTTCGTACTGAATATATAAACTTAGATTAGCAGTTTGTTCGGTTTCATACAGGTTGCCCTGGATAAAAAAATATAGCCTATAGCACTAATATTATTTATTATAAATGAGAAAGCCAGTTTCTTATTCACGCCTAAAGCACTGAACCGATATAGATGAAATTTGGTAAAAAGATAGTTAGAGACCTGAAAAAGGACATAGGATACTTTTTATCCTGAAACCTCAAGGGAATAGTAACTATGCGACATTTCCATTTGACTACGCGCGAGAAGCTTGGTTGTAATAAATTTTATAATCAGTTCAATAGATACTGAGATTACCACACAACATTACCAACACAATCTCACGTTACCTATTCATGAAATAAGAGTAGTAAAAAAAACCCGCTAAAATGTTTGCCCATCTTTAAATCATAAAGTACACCCAATGGAATCAGTTAATCAGTTATTTAGGTAATAGATCTAAATAAACTTGTGCTGAAACAAACGGCAAAAAGCCGTAAAATCCAGCTAACTGACCAGCGATTTTTAGTTAGCACTAAAAATCAACTCTTACACAGAACAGCATTGTATGAAGTGGCCGGGTCAAGAGTGCTCAGGCGACACGGAATGGGACACTCTGGCCTTCGATCAGATTCACCCTTGACACAAAAACATGGGTCATTTGTGCAATTAATTTCCCAAGATTTTACGTCATGTTTTTGAGAATATTTGCAGTGCAAATATCTAGAAGGGGTAAATGAAGATACGATCTATTTATGGCATTTTTCCAATAAAAGGTCATCGTGAAACAATAATTTAGATGTCATGTATATGAACATATTCTCATTATATAATATGAGTCCCACGAAACCTTTATTCCTACAAATAAAAAATATTCGACCGTAATGCTACAAAGCTACGATAAAATTCGAGGAGAAAACAAGATATCATTAAAGTGTTATACCACCTAATAAGCTAAAAACGTTATAAAAACTTTCTCCTTCATATTAATAATCTTAATGAAGGGTAACTGTAATAACACGTCATAACTTATCCTCATACATTATAAATCTCGTTAAAATATCCCACAGATTAGCATCGTAAGTTTTAATGGCTGTATTATGCATGAAAACACCCAGTCATTAATCAAATAGTGGTTTTATTGCGTACTCAATGTGACAACGCCTTCGCCCTTCATATTTATTGCCGTAACTACCGCAAAATATGTTGTTAGCTTCGCAAAAAACGTGGAGGGATGACCTCTTTACGAGGTTCCCGGTAGCCATTAGTATATTAAAGAATCGTAGCTTAGTGGCTTAGACGCTCTGTCATGTATGGAGTTTGAAAAAACAAAGCAAAGTTAAAATTCATCCAAATTCAAGTGCAGCGTCAGTTATCACTGCTTGAAGTAGAGAAATTTTAATCATTAGTTATAATGGGGGCAGAATTTTTTATATTATTCATCTTTTTTGTGCTGGATTATGCTTTTATTGAAGATTTTTTTAGTAATATTTGAACATCAATCAAGTATTCACCATTTTAGATGTAGTCTCCAACGAAATTTCTTTTTTATTAAGTTCAAAAAGAGTATTTAAATACATACAATAAAAGAAAATCATTCAGCCATACCTGACTAAAAGATAAGAAGTCAAAAATATGAAATAATGTACCTACTGTGTTGAAAACAATTTGACAAATAACAAAAAAAACATATTATTTAATATATATAAGTATTGTAAGATGTATTTGATCGAAATATTTTATGTACACAAAACAGCGCTCTAAGTTAATAAACAAACGGATTATGGAATTTGTTGTCGACATTTGAATGTAAAGGGTGTGAGTCTATGATTGGATTAGAAAAGGTAGATCAAATGTTGAGCGAGCGGTGACCCAACATTTCTCAGTCTTACAAATGCCTTACTTTACATAAGGTATGCTCTTGACCTTTTTGGTAAGATAATTTTTGTTACTTTAGCATTTTTCTCACAATAGCCGCGATTTAAACGATATGAAGCTTGCAGAACCCTACCGAAGCTAAGCCTACAAAATGTTACTAAAATTAAACATATTATGAATATTATGTTCTTCCTCTTTGTTTTTTATAAATGTTAGCTCCTTTATACTAATCCTCCTTGATCGATTTGGTTGATATCACAAAGAGTTTCGAAGAAATATCTACAAGAACAATTAGAATAATCATATCAGAATTCCTTGATACAGTGACAGAGCGTAGAACCAAGGGCTCCTGGGTTCGATACCGTTGGGGACTCACATAAAAATATATTATCTCAATCTTACAGGACACACAGTTAATCGATCAGTGTACGTCATTTACTGCTAGGGGACGGGAGTTTACTTTTATGTCAGAACAAAAGTGATGTTATTTATTTTAAGATCGTATTATTTACATACATACATATTATGAAACAAGCCATATTATTTTATGTGCATTTCTGAGGACTCAAAACTAAACATCAATTAAGATTTCCATGGTCACATATTTAGTAAACATAGTTTACACAAAAGTAATTCTTCCAACTGGCCGATACATAGAAATAACTTAATAGAACTTTAACTTCCCCTTTTCCAATAGAAAAAAATTGAGTCTCATCACCAAACATTGTTGTTTTAAAGATTTATTAATAAAGTATTGTATTTTATTATAGGTAACTTTTAATCGACTTCACACACATTACACATTAGGTTTAGCAGTTGGCTCGCATTCAAAAAGTCCAACTAAGCAACATCTTACTTACGAGTTAAGTACATAAACTTCAGACAAGTTGGCTTTGACGCTAAGTTGGTTGAAATGGGCTAAGGGTCATCATCGCATTGCGGATTTCAATGGGAAACTGCAATTTCTTGTTTTGTTCAAACCTTTTTTTAAAGTTTTATTTACATTTTTCAACCGACTGCAAAATGAAGGAAGTTCTCAAATCGACAGTCGAATCAAAACGATTTTTCGTACCTGTAGCTTTGTAAATGGATGAATCTTTGATGATTCTTTTTGATTTGAACTCATTTTATCAAATCGCATTTGAATAAAAACTGTGTTTGTATCTCTATATTGTATTTTTTACTGTAGAAAAGTTAGAAATTCTAATGGAACCTAATTCTATGCGTTAATCGTTATCTGGACATAACGATTTAAGGCACCTAAAACCCACACCATTCATAACTAACTGATTGCTCATACTTCACATTACATACTTAACCCCATATTCATCATCAACACTGAAATAATAGACTTTTCAGTACCGCAGTGCGGGTATTCCCTCCAGATCTGCTTCATTGAATAATTCCAAATGGGAATAGCTAGTTAATGAGAGATATATAGCAGCAGTTAGGCCTAGCTCGCTTTCCTACGAATTATAACTCAGATGTGAACGTATTTTTAGAATATTTATGAGTCAACTATATGTTCTAAATCTTTTTATTAGGCGCCATTATGTTAGTTATTCTCTTTTCAATAAAAATTATAATGAAGGACAACCTACTATTACAACCTATAAATACTTTGAATGTTAAAAAAACGAGACTTTTTCTGATATTGAAACTGTTTCATTTGTCTCTCAAGAAAAACTTTATTAGTAAATATTTGTTTACAGATATAATTAAAGTAAACAATTGTCTTCAACTACGTAACCCCTTGAACAGAATCGATTCTCTAATCCACTCTCTCCCTTGATTTGCAAAGACAATATTGCCATTTTCTATATTCGTAGCATGTAGCCAAGTGCTACGTGAATACGACATGTAAAACTCGCAGATAACTCAATCGACTGCGGCGCTCCGGTGCTTATCTAGACTCCATTACGCGATGTAAAATAGTACAGTTGGGATGAAAAGGGCTTTCGGGATGACCGTAATTATTTATTTTCGGTACATTTAAATTCATAATTATTGAATCGGAATCGTTGATACGTAAATGGTACATATCGTTAGATAGTGATGCTAGTTGCACACGATGTGGTTTTTACAATCGTTATTCTCTTATTCTAGGCTTGATCCAAAAATCTTGTTGATTTACTAAGTAGGGTCACTTGACTATGACTGACTTAAGACGCTAGCTAGGGGCGTCTAATTCAGTCGTATAAGCATATATAGCGTATCGCAAAGCACTTCACTTCACTTCAGGTACGTTCGTTTCATTAATAAATTTAGATTAAGTATTAGCATAAAGTTTCTAACTGCTATAAAATGAAATTGAACTTATTATGATAAATAAATAAAATAACGAATTGAACACAATTTAGAAGTAATCTTTGTAGGCGTATAACGGAAATTGAGATAATTGTGTATATTCTTTTTCAAAAAATTCCAATGTTCTAGAAGAAAAAAGCATTATGACATTGATAGAAAATATGGATATAATTCATTCGATGTCGCTTTTATCTTTCGCTTTTTTTATAAAAACTGGTCGACTGATGATTGTTTGAGAAATTTTGAAAGAATGATGATGATTGTTTGATATTGATTTTAAATATACTGCAGGCGTGATTGCATCATTATTATATAATTTTACACATCGAAATTAATGAAAGAGCGAACCAACTTCACGTAATATACTACCATCGAAACCCCCACACCTTCACTAACCAACTTAAAATTGCCCTATAAATCCCTGCTAACAAGGCTTCCATTAGAACTTTGATATTGAAGTTTATGTTTTCAAACTTACATTACGTTCCAGTGGACAGTCGAGTCGGCCTTTTAGAGAAATATGCTTATGAGAGATCGGTTCTAAGTGTATATGAATTAGAGATATGGACTTGGATAGCTCCCATTCTTTGTACTCGAGGGCTGTAAGATGTTTCCTAATTTATCAATCGTCTTCAAGCACACACATACGTACGTCGAGGGATATAACGTGTACACAATTTTGTATGAAAATAAATTTAAAACTGTATTTTATCGAAATTAACGATGATGATATGGAATAGATTTTGTGATTATTATAGAGTACCTAGAGTGTATCAAATAATTATTTTTAGCAAAAGACCGCCTATGAATTATAAGAATAAGAATTATTATTAATTATAATTTTCGACGGCCGTTGAAATACTAAGTAATAACAGAAAGTGTATGTGTGTAATAAAAATGAGAAATGTAGTAAATGTAGTTAGTATAGTAGCATAATTTTATAAATTTAAGTCCGTACAACAAATATGTACATAACCTGTAGTAATATATAAATTAACTCTAAAACAACTTCCGTACTCGTCTGTACTTTTGTTCAATGCATCACCGAACGCACCTTTTAACTCTATTGCATTCGATACAATCAATGCCATTGACCTGGTATTTTAATACTAGTTGCTTCGTATTTTTAAATAAAAGTTTATCTCAAAAGCTTAGTTTATATCGTAGTATGTATTTATTTTTATTAGTTTATTTACTTTTTTAAATTCTTATAGACTTAGATGTCGAAGATTTCGAAACCAACGGTTGCGAAAAATAAGTACTTGAAAAGAACAAACACATTTAAAACAACATCAACATTACTGTTGACACCTTATGCTCCTAAAATATATTTGGTAAGGAATAAACATCACTATGTAGTGGTGTATATTCCTACGTATGTGCGTGTACGTATGTACGTACACGTACATTATATAAAACAAAGTCGCTTTCTGTCTGTATCTATGTATGCTAAAATCTATAAAACTACGCAACGGATTTTGACGTTCTTTAATAGATAGAGTGATTCCAGAGGAAGGATTATATGTATACTAACATCTATTAAACTACTCTGAATTTAACACGTGCGAAACCGCAGGCAAAAGCTAATATATGTATAAAACGTGACGCGACAGTTAATATGTTATCCAGAAACTAAATTCAAGCTATGCCTAAAGTATTAAAGACAATAGAATCCCGAAGTATTTACATAAATGCCAGCTGTACCGAAATCAGTCTTGGTCTCGAGTTTCTCAAAGTTTGCCAGCGCCAAAAACATTGTTAACGTTGGAGCGATGCTTGTCAAACTTTGATGCTCGTAAACTCTGAGGATACTTATGGATTGGGGAAAGTGAAATTTGATATATACTATGGAACACGTTGTTCCACTTGCTATATACCTGGATTAAAACTAACTTATATGCTTAACTAGCTTTTAAGTTTTAACTTATGTCTGTACTAATTTTCATAAAGATCCAATGAGTCGATTTCACAAAAAAAACCTCGTCCATTCTCACAAACTTTCGCATCCTTACCAATATTAGAATGTGAAAGTATGTAAGTTTTTCTTTACCGCCCAATGGAGCGTATTTTGTGGAAATAAACAGAACACAAAAGGATGTAAGGAGACTCTAGAGTAGGCTACAGTATATCGCCGTAAAACATCATCATATGAAGTTCCATAGGTGACGCCGCGGGCATTTTCAACACTGCATTTTCAATATTTAGAATTTTTGAATACTTACTTTAATGTACTTGTTGAATTTATTTTCATAAAAGCTACGACCGATTTCGACCGGTTGGGAACGTCACGGTCACCACGAATTAAGTTGAAGCTTTTTCAATTAAAAATCTAAAAAGTCTCTAATATTAATAATAGTAAAATAGAGTATCGACTTTATAAAAAAATACGTAATCTTGATTCTTACCAAGTATTGTTCCAGACCTTGACCTCTCATAACATTATGCATGCTTCGAATATTATCATTTCAAATCTTCATTCATGAAATTCTAATTTCTGTTTCACTTTGACAAAAGTTCAAACTAAATCCGTATAGCTCTTACCAAAAAATACGTCCATTTTGTAACGATTTTATCCAGAGAGCTTTACAAGTTACATATATTTTAACAGTTTTGATTTTATACCCAAATCAATATTAGTAGAAAATGGATTTAATTTCGGTTTATTAAAGAAAATTTAATTGGAATGTATAATGTTATAATTTTTTATAATACAATCGAATCATTATTTTACATTGTGGCTTTACTTTGCTGTAGACTTGCTGAATTTAATGACATCAAACTATTACACTTACACTTTGCACCTATATTATAAATGTGAACATTTGTTTATTTGGATCTTCTTCCGTCAATCACATTGAAAAAACTAAACGGATTATAATGAAATTTTATATACAGACAGGGTATGAGCTGACTTGGGTGATAGGATAGGAGGACATTTTATCCCGAATAAAAGCATCCTTGGAATAAAACAGGAATCTTGATATCCGTGAGGAGCCTGGACGTCTAGTTTTATATAATACAACAATTCACATTCGAAAAACTAATGTTATTGATGCGCAAATATTCTACGATATGATATTTCATGTATCATCACGATATGACCCATATTATGTTGATAAAAGTCTAGATAAAATCCATTTTACGATCACAATGACAATTTACCATATTTCAATAGTGTTAAAGTGTTATGATAATGTATTTCCATTAAAATCGCATCAGCTAGGGGATTTATTTACAGTACACTTATCGGTATGAAAACCACAGGTATCAACCACATATTAATACAATGCTTTTAATATCTGAATATAAATGATACTTAATAAACTAGAAATTAATAAAGCATTCATGACCAATACAAAATTTTATACATGAATGTCGATGGTCAAGTGCGATTCGGATTCACGACACTGAGGGTTCCGTCCGAATACGCATGAGCAATTGTAAAAAAATGGTCACCCATCCAATTTATCACCGTGCTAATCGTTGCTTAGCACGTGCTAAAAAAGCAGTGGTGGCTCAGTGGTGAGAACCTCGGACTTCAAAATCGATAAGTCGGGGTTCGAGACCGGGCGAG
>NC_052126.1:1252019-1292841 GCF_012273895.1 Zerene cesonia | reverse complement strand
ATCACTGAAAATTTCAAACAACTATCACAGTTCATGTGATACAAACTGTATACTTTTAAGCACAGCATACTGTCAACAACAGACAGACGAACAGACGCACACGAGACGGCAAAGTCTTAGTAATAGGATACCGTTTTACCTTTGGGCAAATTATTTTTAACATGCGTAAATTATTATGAAAGCGATCAAAACTCATCATAGCGAATGACGATGCGCGTTGGACAATTTCTATTTGTATCTCCTAAAGCAATTCCAGAAGTCCACAATTTGGAATTACGCCCGAGCAAATATTTTATTCAGTGATGCAGAATAAATGCAATAATGCGATAAATTGTAAGCCATATGTTACGGATCATATTTTTTCAATAGATTACAATTTTACGGTGACATGTATAAGAGTAAGTATGGAAGATTTATTGTTAGTAGTAGCTTAAAAATAGTTACCAAGTTCAAGTTCAGCTTCAGCGTCTTCAGAGATCGTCTCCATGACACGATCGCATGGCTCTAGGTCGCGCGGGAGCGTCGCTCGCGAGCGGGTCGCCCGCCGCGCGCACTCCGCACACGTATGCAACGTGACGCTTTTAACACTCCTATTCTTAATCACATAAGGTTCATTTCCGATTATCCATCCGTCATTTAGTGCGCCTCACTCATCTATCTTCTTGACGGTTTTAGCACTCCTGTCCTTTATCACATTAGGTGCATTGTCGATTATGCATCCGTCATTCGCCTGTCTTTTGTGTGGATCTTAACACACTTATTCTTTATCACATAAGGTTGATTTTCAATTAGTCATCGGTTTTTTATTTCACTTCACTCGCGTTTACACCTTAAAGCTGCTGATGTAAAGCTCATTTTGCTTATCCATTCTTAATGGAACAAACTTAACACGGATTCTACGTGACGCTTTAAACACTCATATTACAATTGCTTAAGGTTATTTTAAATTTAAAGATTAGATTTTGACGCACTTCACTCTGAAAGCGTATATAACATTATGTCTAACACACTTATGAAGAACTACTTAAGGTCCATTTTAGTATAAATCTATAACATTAACAAAGACACTAGTTCCAATGGAGACAGCTTTAAAAGCTTGAAAAATAATCATTCATAATCTAAATTCCATTGAAATAAGAAACATTTTTGCTTGCCCTTAATCTTCATAACCATAAGTACACGCAAATTTTTAAATTGAAGCTAATGAAAATTCAATTGAGATCACTTTTGTTTCAGTGTAAATAAAGTTACATTAAACAATTGTATGGGATGTTTCAATTTTACTAATTTTAAATATTGGACAATAAATACATTTATATTATTATATTTATATGTTGATACTTTAATATGGTTTATATATTAAGTGAGTTTATGTTAATATTGTAGCAGAAAATGGCTTTTAGTAGTACGTATATGAATTCGTGTCCAAAATTATTCAATATGGAGAGCTTAATAACTGTGATATTGATATTAATATGTGGAGTACCGTCAGCAGAATACGTTTATTACAGCTAGTATATGGAAAAATGATTATTATTTAAATGCTTTACTCTTAGATTACTCATTGAATTTGAAGCCTATTGAATACTTTAAATGAAATGTCAACGAAGAAACATTACACACAAAAAAAAATTATCTTATATTAACTTGATGAATAAACTTGTCATAGTTTTGTTTGATATAATTTAAATGTAAATAATTGTGTCCAAACAAAAAGCATTTGTAGTGTAACATTTACTGACTACACATGTTATCGTGTTGTTGTAAACATGAATGTTAAAAATATTGTGAATATTGTAAACATTATATCTCGAACAAAAACGGCTACTTCATAAAGTTATCTAATAAAAATATCACTGCGCCATATAAAAAAGTTCTCGTTTTAAATAAGCACAAATTGAGATGCTGCGCGTCCACGCTTTTTAAAAGTCAAAGAAAATATTTTGATTAGATCGCAAAGTGAGGTACAAGAATTTCCCTTTGAATAACATACAAATGGGCGGGCGGAGTCATTCTAAAAATATGTATTTTAACAACTTGTGTGTGCGGTTTCGATTTAAATTGCTTCCAGTGTCTGTTTCGCTATTTCGATTGCTTTTATTTCGGTCGGAAAACTTTTTTTTTTTTTTGCTATGTCGTGTAATGTGTAATTACATAACAAATTATTTACTTAAACTTTTCTCAAGGACCACGCTCTATCACATCTATAGTCACATTTTAAGAACCTACTAATGAGGTGATACCCTTTCCTCCCCCACCCCCTCTCTTTAATGTGTGACGTAATTTATGGATGGACCTTAAATGTTTAATGTGTAATTACGTAAAAATATAATGAGTAAGACTTTTAAAGTATCAACGTATCATAGTAAACTAGCTAGCTTTCCAGCCTCGACTTCGCTCGAGTAGTTCGAAACACAACAAATTATTTACTTAAACTTTTCTCAAGAACCACGCTCTATCCATTGGTAAAAAAAGAGTGAAAATGTCACACGTGACTACGTGAAAAACGTCTTAAAATATGACTATATTTTAAGAACCCATTTCAGTGATACCCTATCCTCCCCCTCCCTCTAATGTATTACGTAATATATGGATGATCCTTAAATGTGTATTTTAAAACCTAAACTCATACACTTTTAATTTTCAGCTGGTATTCACCCAAAAAATATAGTGTCGCAAAAATGTATAAACTATTTATATTATTAAAATCATAATATTGTAATTAAATACTAAATGTTCTTTGTACACATTATAATGAAGCATCGCAGTTTAATTACAAATAAAGTTTAGGTTATAATTATTCTACTATGCAATATACACTATATAATTACATTAGACATTAAATGCAATTATATACAGATTATTGAGTATACAATTATTTTTTTCACAGCGCACAAAGCGCAGGGGAATAAACCATTTGTTCATTTTCTCTCTTAAATTGCAATTATGAAGCTGTTCATTGTATATTGAGATAAACGGATACTCATATTGTGACCGGATATTAATTCTGACACATTTGGACTTTGACCCTTTTAATATATTAATTAGAGGCGTAGTAGCTTTTGTTTTTGTTAATTAAAAATGTTATTACTGACAACTTTACAAATAGTACAAATAAAATAAAAAACATAGTAATAAAATTATTGCTGGAGTAATTTTGATGGTTTATTTAACGAATACTTCATTCAATCAAATTAAACAAAAAAAAATATTTTTTAAATGACTTTCTCTGCTGACGGTACATGTAAATGAAGAGAGTCATCAATTAAGCAAGCGGTGTCAACGGTTCTCTACATGTTATATGTCAAAAGCCACGTAGATATATATACATAAATTGACTCTGGAAATGAACTGATTATAGTTTTGATTTAAATAGTCGATAGAACGAAGTAAAGCTTGAATAAGTTTAATTTTTCAGCAAGAAATAGAATTTTGACAAATACATTTTAGTACAATTTTAAGTTCCACTTTATACAAGATTGTGTATCCAGTTATTTTCAACGTTTAATCACTAATCTGGATAGATCAGATAGAATAATGTCTGAGAAGTTGACATACGTCGATAAAGTTTGGGAATTAGGGATTCTGCAGTCTTGAGACTTATTGAGCACTAGCAACTATATGATCTTTAGTTTTACAAGCTAATGTAGCTTTACTATTAGAAGTATTGTCTTGTCTGGAGAAACAAGTCTCAGTCTGATGAATTAGTTCTTTTTGATACAACGAGATGCATCTTTACCGTTCATCATTGAGACATTGCCAACCCGCACTTGGCCAGCGTGGTGGATTATGGCCTGAACCCCCATAGGAGGCCCGTTTCCCAGCAGTGAACATATATGGGCTGACGATGATTGAGACATTGAGGGTGTACTGGAAAATATAGTTCTTATAGAAATATTCCAGTGTCATGTGGCAGTTATGAGGAGAGTTGATTAGCGCAGTATTTTTTTATGACCAATAAAATATAACACGTCACTTTGTACTGTATGATGACCGATATGTAAACTATATTTGTACGTTATGCTTTATACCCGACAAATATTTTATTCATCATCATCAGCCCTTATATGTTCCCACTGCTATACAGGCCTCCTATGAGGGTTTAGGCCATAATTCACCGCTATATTTTATTATTTATTAATATTATAAGTGTAGGAAAGCTTTTCAATCACTGGTATAACGAAAATATGTTAACCTGGAATTGTTTCTTATCTTTAGTTATATAATATGTATAATATGTATGTAAATAATAAGATTCTAGTAAAAAAAAACATATCGTGATTTTTAATTTGTGCGTTTCACTGTCGGGTTGTTGTCTTTACATGTCCTAAATCTCCAAAATGGTTAAACCGCTTTTCACCGGACCAGAATGACACATAGATCAAGTGAAGAGCAATTCAACTTGTGTTTTAGATAAATAACAAAAGTTCAGAGCAATAAATCCTCCCTCAGTGCGGATAAACGTAGAAACCTTAAAAACATTAATCCACAACGAACAAAATTAATTATGAAATGAGTACACGGTAAACGAAGGTTTAATTAAAGTGGAAAATACTGTTTGGTGTTAGTGACACCAAATAAGTGCACTTAAATTTGTAAACGAAAATGAGATCTTTTGTTTATTCTTTTGTGTACAGAAGTGGGGGTTTGCGAGGTTTTATATAAAATTATAATTATTTGTTAAGAACATGCTTCAATTACAGCGTCTAGAATTGTCTGAGTGGGGTGAATTGTTAGAAAATATTTAGCTACAGGGTATTGATAATGGAAATTATTATTCGGAATTTGAGCATTGGTTAGGACCTCGAATCGAAAATTTGGGGGTTCGAGACTGGACGAGCGTGCGAGAAATAAATGTTTTCAATATATTTTCTCATTACATTACTACATGAAGAAAAACATCGTGAGAGGCATGTCGAAGGGTCAAAGGTTCGACGAAATGTGGTATTTGCTAACCCGCACTTGGCCAGCGTGGTGGAATATGGCCTGAACCCTCATAGGTGCCTGTTATCTTGCAGTGGGTACAAATATGGGCGATGATGATGATGATTAGGAAATATATATAAAGCCTGTGGATATTGCTTTTATTACATATTTCTTTGTCAATAATATTTGGACACGTTTTATTTTTAGTTCTACTCCTACTTAAAGTAAGGCATAATATTAAAAAAAAAAATAGTTATTTTCATATTTACGTTTGTAAATTTTTCTTTAACCGTATTGACATAAATGCAAAATTTATTCTACTCTGTTCAGCCGTTGCACTCGAAATATATTTCTACATCTTTTTCACAGATAATATAACACTAGCTATTGAGTACATATTAAGATTTGTCTATGATTAGTTTATAATGTATATTTTTTTTTTTAGATTACTCTGTTTTCCTTGCCAACCAAATTATGAAATTAAATTCATAATCAAAACGCATTAAATTGTAAATTATTTAATTTTCTTAATATAAAAACAGAAGTAAATAGTCTTTCTAACATGTAAGCTACGAAAAAATTCATATATTTTCACACCGAAAATTTCCTTGCAAATTCTAATATATTCTAATATAGCCATAAAACGATAAAAAAAATTACATGAAATATATCTAATATTACCTATTCTACTTTGGTATTACAAGTAGGTACTTGAAATTTCCTTCAAAAACGATTCAAACCTCTACACATTGAAGCGAATAAATGCATAACAATAGAACTTCAATTTGAATGGACCTTTTTCATAGACATCACTCATCCATTAAAATTATCTCACAAACACTGGCCATTACAATTCACTAGTCCCGCCATTATCATAATAAAAAGAAAAACATTATCGGACAGAACTCGTAAATTTAAAATTCAAATTTCGAAAAATCTTCCGCGCGCTCGTCTATAATATACAAACGTCAAAAACAACCACGCACGAGAATTTCCGTCAAGGCACTGAAAATCCGAACACGTGCGCCAGAAAATATTCTCGATCCCAATAATAGAATGCTCCAAGTGGTGAGAAGTTTCCATATTAACGTAGGCTTTAATCCGATGCAGTAAAGTTGAAACTTGTAAACGAACGAAGGAATATAAAACTGTTCTTGACATTGCAATGCAAGTTGAACTCAATTGCACTTGACAATGAGTTGAATACAGAAGTAATTTGAATTAGAAGATTTTGATTAAGAAAATTGGAGTTACTGAAATTCGACGGCGCTTATCAAATGTTTAGCCATGAAAATATCTACTTTTGCCATTAACCGTAATAGAATATAGAAAGTTGTTTTTATGAGAATAGTGAACTCAATGATATTGACTACTAAAAATACGTGAAATGGATTTTTCCACAGAACTTTTCAACATTTAAATTTCAAATTTGTTATTTACTCACGTACTTTGTTTGAATAAGCAATACTTTGTATTGTATGAAACATTTAGCATAATGTTATTTAACGATTTCAAAACACACTTAAACACGTACAAGTGTAAAACTAAGGAAAACTTTGTTGGCATCCATTAATACTTTGTTTTAAAATACGTTTTTCAACATATTATTATTATCAAAACATAACTACTCGCTTACATAATATTCTGAACACTTTTGAATAATCGATGGAATTTTTTATTTTGTCGAAGTAATATAATAAAAAAAGAAATTCTGAGCACATACTGAGCACGAGATTTTAGAAATTTTTTAATTAAAGAGATTGTATAATTTCATAGTTCACATTAGTTCCGAATGTAAATATATTCTTTCAACATCTTTTTTCCAATGAAAAATCATGTATCAATAATAATTAAACGAAATAATAAAGCATAAAAATTATCCAGTAACGAAGAACAAAGAAGTACTATATACATTAAATGTACACGATACGATATGACGTAATTTACATTTCTTCCTTATTTCGTAGAAAGTAATGGATTTTTATATGTATCGATGTGATCCATCTACTCAATATTCCATGACGAGTAGCTAATTTGAAAATATTGTTTGTTAATGAAAATATTTATTACTCATTCACGCGGCCTATTTTAAACACATGCGACAGATTTTATTTTTTACGGCTTTTGGTGTGGCCTATGACGTCACAGCTTCGTAGCAAATACTAATTATTGTCACAAAAAGTGCCCAACCCAATGTTTGGAATGGAACATAAATTGAGGGAATTGATCGTTACGTCTATCGCAAATCGTAATAGAAAGCAAGATTTTGTTATAAAATACATAAGTGCCATATATCATTTAATAGACAAAAGTTTAATAGTAACAAATTTTATGGCGGGAAAATACATAATCCTACTAATAGTATAACACAAAAGTTTGTAGGAATGTTTGGATGCTTGCAAATATTTCACACAAAACTCTGTGTTAGGTTCTGTATAAAATTTGGTACAGATATAGGTTAAAGTCTGGATTAATACATAGGCTAAATTTTAACCGGGTACCACGCGAGTGAAGCCGCAGGTTCGAGCCAGTAAAGAATAATTAAATCTATTGGACTGCGCCAGAGGTTGTCCCTTTGTAGTCCTATGTTACCACCAGATACTAGTGGTATCTATAATAAAATATTATCTGTGCTATAGAAAACAGGGTCTATAACAGCTTGACAGATTTTAATTTAGCTGCCAATTTAGTAATTTTAAATCATAAAAATATGACTGGATACTTATATCGAAATTATAAAAAGTAATTTCTAAATTTTTGGGCTTATCTATGTATCCTTTTTAACCTGTCTGAATAAGCGTTACTAATACTTCAAGAAATTGAGATGCTTTTATTATGTGTTTCGAATTATTCGTTTTATTTGAACTATTAGCAAATAGTCACACTCCACTATACTTATATATGAAAGTAAAAGAAATTTCACATGCTAACTGTTGTATATATATTCATAGATAATATTAAATATACACTATATTTATTTCAGCTCAATATAGAACACAATTTGTAAAAAAAATAAACAACAAACAGTTATAATATATTATGACAACTAAGGAGTGGCGTAAACTGGATTGACCCCTGATAAAGCTCTACTTAAAAATTCCATTATTGTTTATTCCTGTCTGGGATTACTATTTGAGTTTTTGATTGAATAAAAGTTCAAGCCGTCCGTCTCATTTAAATCTGAATCCGATCTATTTTCTATCCATCCCAACGTTACTGAGAAAAATACTTGGTGGGTAATTATATATAGACTGCATCACCTATACAGAAATACAAGCAATCTGTTTACATAATAATTTAATCGTTTTAACGTTTTTACGACATAATAAAAATATCATAGCTACACTGGAGAGCTTCTGATATATGTATGCAAAATCAAGGACGTGGATAGATATTTCCTGGTTCGAAGTGTAGTAAGCTTAATAATATGTTAAATTTGTGAATACTTACTGTTTATTCCTACTCAATAGATAGCCAAAGATCTTAATTTGAGTATATTACTCAAAACATTTTTAAATTTAAGATTAAATTGATTAGAAACATATAGGTGTAATAAGTATTTATAATTAACTACGTAAATACGTTAATTTTATTCATCAAGAAAACATATTTACTCACATTTAAAGACTAAATGCATAAATGAACGTTCCAATTTTATTTATATGTATAATGGTTATATTTAGCGATTTTAATAATAGGCCCAAGTACACTTCCTTGGGGTACACCGAATTAGTCTTGAGAAAACTTGATTAAGATATTCTAGAAATCTCAGAACCGATTAATATCCACAAATCGATACACGGCTGTTGGTTCTGTTCTATTTCTACTGTTGAAGGTCATTCATAATAAACAATGCGAGCAGGTGTTTCCCACAGATTAAATAATATCGTAGATACGGAAAATTATTAAAATTCATTCAGCTGTGAGCACTTCTAATTTTATTGGGAATTAAAAAATACATTATTAATTTGTAAGCTGCATATTTTGTAGATCACATGGAAAAATATAGGAAAAAAACTTATAGGAATGCAAAATCAGCTTCAATCTTATAAAACTAACTTTATATTACAGCTATAATTTTAAAATGAAATATACTAAATAATAAAAATAAAATAAAGTGAAAAGATACATTATTATTGCACAATTCCAATGATTGTTTTAATGGATGATACTACGGACTTCGAGTAATTTTTTAATTATCACTATCCGATATATAACATCTTTATATTTATAGAATACTTATATATTCCCACTGATAAATTATAAGCGTATATAATATAAAACTGAAAAACTCAGAATACAAAATTTAACACATTTCGTAGTGTTATTCTATATTAAAATGACTATGTCTATTTTAAAATGACTTTTTGAGAACTGCTGAAATTTGTTATAACAGAATGTTTCTGTAACACAAACAATGCCCATATTTCACTCTGTTTTTCTTAGCTTTTTGATCGCCTCCTTACTACTGAGGAATCCTGCAATTCTCGGTTAGTACTTACAAAATATATTGGTTTTACAGGACACAAGAGACTGGTCACCACCATGCCAATTGTCCGTAAAATAAAATCGATCAGTGAAACAAATAATATAATGCATCCGCGCTACACCCCACATGGGAGCACGGGACTTCGCTTTTTTATAAACAACTTTATAGCGTAAACTAGAGTCGTCAGATAATGACATAACATCGGATCAACTACGATATCTATAGTGGACATTGTAAGCTTGTAACGACGTTGTCAACTTACGAGATGAAATAAAAATCATGAAAAATTTATGGTTCTGAGCTCAGCGCGACGATATTCAAGGATGGAAGTATTATTTTGATTGTGTTTGTCTCTCAAATGTATAGTGCAATTTTATATAATATTGCTTCGTTGTTTCAAGTATAAATTTTTAAATTCTTTATTGGTATGGTGTAAGATCCGAAATTACTTGATTAAAAATTATATTTTTAATCGGTCTGGCCTCTGAGCTGGTTCAAGAGTATCACGCTATTTATTATCTCCCAAGGTTTTAGATTCTTAGATTTTTTGTAATGTCTATAAATATATTCTAAAATCTAACTTTTTATTGCCATTTTTTTACGATCACTTCAACGAGACGTTATTGAAATCTAAGAGTAGACCGTACTTATTTAAACACGTTTGACTTCATACAAATGCCTGGCGATTAAAGAAACAAGGAAAGAACTGCGAAATTATATAAAGACGATAGATTCTATTTCTGAAACATCCTGTAGAAATATACACCTGTAAATGATCTCGAGTTAAAAATAAATACAGTTATTCACTTGGAATGTTTATAAACATCGTGAATTTCGAATTTATCGTTATTTGATTGATTTTGGTTACCGGATTTTGTAGGCAATTTCGTTTCTAGACGGATCTTAAATAGATCTAAATACAAATTTCAGCTGGTTACCTAATTAAGATGTTTTTATCTATTATTTTTTTATATAAATAAAATTAAAGTATCAATTTATCTTTTTGACAATTTTCCAGTGAACGCATCCTATGTAGCTGACATCGGGACTAACGCTATAATTACAGTGTAATTAGTCTCAAGGTGTGAACAGAGAAATCGTTGACCTTCCATTATTCGTATCTGGGATTTAAGGTAACGTAAACATTTACGAAAAACATTATAGCTTTTGACTTCGGTATTCATACATTCTTCCAAACAATTTTAGATATAAATGTTTCTGATTTGATTGTTTTGTTTTTTTTTTGGTTATAAACAAAATGGGACAATGAGCGAAAAGCCATTATTAAATTCGAATGGAAAAAGTAGTTTTAAATATTCTTATATGTGTACAAAGAACGATTATTGTTTTCGATATCTTACACATAAAATCCAAAAAAGACTTTAGGAAAAAGGTCAAGATAAACTATCCAATAAAACGTATAGTTTCGCAAATTAAATTTTTATAAAATAGGCCGTATTACCCTCATAGGAAGCCTGTGTTCCTACAGCGGGAACAAATAAGGGCTGATGATGATTAAAACACAAAATTCGATCATCACATTGCTATGATTTACATATTGTTTTCACTATAAGTCCTATGGAATATTGTGACCGATTCAAATAAGATTTGAAGCCAGAATCAGAAATGTAATCAGCCATAAAACAATAATAAATCGTTTTGTCTAATAAGCATTTATTATACTGCTGACCTTTTAAATTAATGACTCCATAAGACAAACTAAGGTCATGAAATAATACCATTGTATGAAAATTAATGAACTGTGAAACCGTCAAATATTATATCAGACGATGCTTTTTCTACGTAAAAAACATACGTGAATAATAATTTATTTCCAAATCTCACAATTACTTATTCCATTATCATATTTACAAATATAAGAATGGCTGATTTTCAGGCAATTGCATCAATTTTATTTATACACATCTATAACCAATAACTGGTAATAATTGTGTTCATTCTAGCTTCCGTTGTCCGTGTTTTATCACATTATGTTTGTTTTTTATTCATTTAAAATACTGTAGTTAATATTTTTGTTCATAAGAAATCAGCTGGAACAAAACTAAAATACTCATATTTTTTATTGTTATTTACTTCGGCACTGTTTTAGTTTTTACATTGTTCAAGTTATATTTTATTTCTCTTATCGATTTCATCATTATGCTCAATTACGCACACGTAAACGTAAACGTGTAATAGATAGAAAGAGAAGTTAAATAGAGTGAATAACGTATCTTTCCACTTACTTGTAGTGTAGCCGAAGTCATCTTCTTCCTCTGGGTCAGCTTCCTTCTCTTCTCTGCTGCGCTTGATCGCTCCAGCTGATGCTCGATCGATCTAGAAAGAAATGTTTCTAGAATATTCCATGTTGAGCGTTTAATTTCCAATACAACGTGAATAGCTTTTTATAAGAGATTTGGCTCACATTTTTTCCTTTAACATTTTTTGTGTTAGAAAGTATGTCGAAGTTAAAAATTAGTTATAGTCCAATGACAATATTCAAGAATTTTCCCGGATTAACAGTAAATTTTATGGACCCAAAACATAAAAATTTCTACTCCGGCTTAAGACAGCGAGGCAGATATGAAACTACCTTTCATCTATGAAAAAATGTGTGCGGTGCACCAAAAGAAGTTTTCACTTCAATTATTATGGAATCACTTACATAATAAGATTATCTGTAGTAGAACTAGTAACTAAAACTAATAAGGAACTTATAGTATCTTCCAACTCACTTCAACTCCTTTTTCAGAATAAGTCCTCCCCTGAAGTTCCCTTTCATCTTCCTCATCGCTGCTCTCTTCAGAATCTGAATAAACTTTCTTTGGTTTCGCTTCAGTTTCTTTTTCTTCATCAATGCCGTTTTCAGTTGGTTCTCTTTTCTCTTTGGGTGTGTCTGAATCTGATGTTACGGTTATCTATTGGAAATTGTAAAAAAAACCATGTGTAAAAAAAAAATCCCGAATTCTAATTTCAAAAATAATTTTGATTGGTTTGGTTACGTTTGCCTGCTGGTGAGAAAAACCCGCAATGAACATTCGCAGAGGTAGGGCAGCCGCAAATGCGTTGCCCGCTTTTAAAGGGTAAAGAATAAGGAAATTATTGAAGACGCGAATAAATTAATGTTCTTAGAAGGGTGAGAAAAATGATAAACAACCATCGGAATTCTCACTTTAATATCATGTTGCTGCGGCGCGGGCGGGGCTCGAGTTTTCTTCATAGAAGGTCTTGCAGTAACAACCGGCGGCGATGAGTCTGACGAATCCGTATTCTTTGGACAAGAAGTCAACGAATTATTTATTTATTAAATTAAAATAATGTACATAATTCTCTTCTACATATAAATGTCACCGACGTCACCAGTAAGAAGGTACTAATCCCGATTTTTAAATATAATAATTGCTCACAAAAATCGATATCACCTTCAAATTGTCAGACTAGACCAAATTTTAATGGGAATACACGAGAAGCATCAGAATTCAAATCAAAAGTACCAAGCATTTCCTATATATATCTAAGACTGAACAGACGCCCTGATTAAAAGTGACAGGGAGCCGCTGGACTCAGGCCGCTGGTCGTTTTAGAAATCTTTGGGAGACAGTGGACATTCTAAGCTGGAATGACGGCGATATATCTACTACCCGATCCATTCATATTTGGACAGACGTAAATGGTATTCTAACGATTACTTACCCATGTCATCAAGCTCTGTACAGTGAGTGTTACTATGCTTCCAGCTGCCTTTATTAACTGCACAGCTCTTTCATGTTGAGCAGTCCGCACACACACACCATCAACCTCCAATATTCTATCACCAGCCTAATAAATAAAGAAAAATATTTTGCTCAAATATACCATAAACACAAACAAACTATGGTCCTGCATTTGAAAATAACGTGTGTTAAGGAAACCGATGCGCTTGTATTGCAGAGTTATAGTTCAGAAACATTAAATGTTGCATAAGGGGTATTCCCCTATTGAAAATAACTACATAATTTCAACAATCAAAGATATTTAATGGGACCCGTTTATTGTCTTTATCTAATCCCTGGAGAACATGTTGTCTGATTCTCGGGGAAGTGAAAAATACAAATTATGCATTAAAAAAATTATTTGTTTTCAATTAAAAAACGGTAAATTGAAATTATTGTTATAATATTATTGTGTTATAGTACAAACAAAGCTAAAAAAGTGATATACCATGTTACGTATCAAAAAACATTAAAATACATATGTAGAAGACTCGTGGAGACTGTTACATTATTTGTCATGTACCACGGTGGTATAAGATCGTAAGAGTTGAATTATGAATGAATAGAATCGAACCAATTCAATCATAAATTGGATAACACAAGCACACGGTTCGTCACGTGGTTATTTGTGTATGTCCACAATATCTTTACAATACGTATATATTATGAGAAAGAACATATCAACACTACCTTACAACATCGGCTTTGCTCACATACATTACATGTTTTTTTATATTTTTATCTATTATGGATACACATAAATGTATCTTTAACAAATTAGATATTTGAACCTCAGTTTAAAGATTTTGTATCTGGGACTGACATAGTCAATGTTGACTTGAATTCCTTAATAAATAAATAGTAAAACAATATTTTATGCGGATTATGTGAAATGCATATATTTATTTGTTCATACGTACAAAGTAAAAAGAGATGGGTAGAGATAATAAATATACTCTTTGCATTTGAAATAGGAACATTATATCCATATATCATTTAAGACTACAAAAAAATCCATACGAAGGTTATATAAATTATATTAATAAATTAATTAAAACCACTACTTACTCGTAAGTCTCCGCACCTCCCCGCTGGACTGTCAGGCACCACATTCTTGATGAAGATGCCGAAGATTCCTTTATCGTTACCGTTTGCATCTTCACGACCGGATATTATATCCACCTGTAATTTTCATAACTGTATAAATCGTATCATTTTAACATCATTAAAGTTTACATTCTTAAACAACTATATTTACATAATACATACACTGCAATATATTCGCATTATATTCTGACAAAAAAGAATGCGTTAATTTGCACAAAATATTCCAAAACAGCATTATTTGTCGACAGACTACAATCACAGTTATCTAGCTCGTGATATTATAATCTTACAGCGTTTATAATATAGGGTAAGATATACAGAAATGGGATGGATGATGGATAGATGGATATAACATAGGAATTTGTGAAGTATGCTGCTGCTTATATGTAGTATAATTGAATGTCAATATGAATTGATGATAACATTCAGCAATAAGTTTTTCAATGGCAGATTTAATTTGCATTGTCATCAGATCTCTTTAAAGACGCAATTTCAAAAAAGTCCAAAGGCCCATATCCTTTTCCTTCCCCTTCCCAGTCCGTTCCTTTATTCTTTTATCCTAATCCTTTCTTAATCCCTTCCCAATTGAAAGTCGGCAATCCATTTGTAGAGGCGTAAGGTCGATTGCAGACCATGGGCGACCATGACAAATGTCCAGGGGCGGTGGTAGCGCTTACCATCAGGCGTCCCACCGGCTCCATTGCCGACTGTGACATAAAAAAAAAAAAAAGAAGTACCTGGATTAGTCATGATAAAGTCATTTAAACAATTCAATTATTGATCACATACTATTTGACATTATGTCCTCCTGGTTGGTATTGTGACTGTAGAACTGAGGGGTCCTGGGTTGAGAACATCCCACTAAGGGACACGGGACTTCCCTTTTTATCATAAATAATCAAAATAGAACCAAATTGTATCCTAAGCGTTTATTTTAACCCGAGTTTCCAGGCCTTATTTATGTCTAAGACATTTATTTATGTATCAACCTAAAGGCAACATCAGTATTAAGACAAGATAAATGTGAAGAAGATGCTCCGATGTGCCTGACGTTTTAAAAGGGATCTCGAAATATTTTACAAGTCATCTTTTCTGGATAACATCAATCTTATAGAATATCGACGTACATTTAAATTGTATTCACGAAAATTTGTTTGTTTACTTTACTGTCGGCTAATGAATTGTTTTAAAGATTTAGTATCTGTGGATATAGTGATCTGACACAAAACCCTCATAGGAGGCCTGTGTCCCAGAAGTGGGAACATATATAGGCTGATGATGACGATCTGACGAAGCTTAGATATAACCATCAGACATTTTTGTAAGTGAACTTTATTTAAATATCACAATTCGCTTATTTTTGGAATATTGATGAATCTCCACAGCTAATCGAACCAAGATACCTCCTTGTCCCTATAACTCTAATAATCAATATAAGTATAGTATTATGGTATCTGTGGTATAACTAACATAAATAGTTTTAGGTCATACGAACGCGCAGATTCTCAGCAAAATATCAAAGAGGAGTCTCCACCCAAGTTTATGTCTCATAACTTTACGCCCATAAATCTTCCCATATCCTTACCAAGTTTGTTTTTCTGAACGTAAATATGTCGTAAATAATCTTGGCTAACGATGCCAAAATGATTTTCGATATAAGGCCATCCGTATGCGGTTGTTCCGCTTGGCATTACAAATTTGATCGTGCAAATATATAAGTACCAGCTGCGCCCTGCGGTTTCACCCGCGTAAGCCCGTATCCCGTAGGAATATCGGGATAAAAAGTTGCCTATATGTTATTCCAGTTGTCCAGCTGTCTACGTACCAAATTTCATTGCAATCAGTTCAGTAGTCTTTGCGTGAAAGAGCAACAAACACACACACATCCTTACAAACTTTCGCATTTATAATATTAGTAGAATAGGACAGTGGTTTGATATTAAAACTAAATCGCCTCGTTATTGTTGCAATTTGTCAAATTATGTCCTCACCAATATAACTTAAATGGCATCACACGGAACCAGCTTTCAAATAAAAGTTGAAAAATCGAAATCGATTCACCCAGTCGAAAGCTCTAAGATAACAAACATTAAAACGTTGGTTGAAGAGAAGGACTGGTCCAATAATAAGAAGAATTAACAAGGAATAGTAATATATAGGTACTCGCTTCATGCTTAAATGATGTAATTTAATACAAAAATTATATTAAATTACATCATTTATTTTTCTCTATTTTAGAGCTATAATAAAGAAGACATGAAAGCAAATATAGATATCGTAGATTAAATATAAAAATCCTTTTCACACTAAAAACTCAATCTTTTTATACTAGCATTTTCCTTACTAAGAACGCCAACCATTAGCATGACCCCGGGGTCTCAATTGAACATAACGCAGTCCCAGCGTTGCTCCGTAAGGACCCTTAGATACGTAACTCCGACATAGTCATATTTGGTACGAAGCTGAAAATATATAAACATTTTTCTTACCTTCCCACCAACAATGCTGACCCCCAGCGGGGCCCCGGGGCCTCTCTTGAGTGTGACGCGCCGCGGGGGACCCCAGCGTTGCGCGGACGAGTCCCTTCGGTCGGGTGACACCGTCACTGTCATGTTTGGTACGAAGCTGAAAATATACTTCTATTAAAACGTGTTTTCTGATGTTCTAGAATAAATTTGGACATAACAAGGGAGTGAAGGAATCACCTGGGGTGAGGTGTATGGAAATATATGTCAATTATGGTAGTGTAAGCTGGTTAATGAGGACACCTCAGTTGGACATTAGATATAAGAGACTTTCGGTAATTTCTAATGAAATCATTATTTTAAACAAAATTTTAACCGCTATCAAGTAATCAGAACTAGATAAATAGGGGACACGGGAGGTACCAGTTTTCAAATAATCGATGAATTATTAAAATCTACTCATCCAGTAGAGTTCTGAGGAAACTAAACCAAAAGATACAGAATAATTGATCGCCCCCTCGTTTTTTCAGTAAGTTGAAATAATTTTATATGATTCGCAAGAATCACAAATTCTCATATATTCTGACCCAAATATCTCATTCGTAGGATATTATAGGTCACAATCGACACTTATTGTCGCATATAAAATGAGGTTCTACAAAAATGGATCAAATTGAATCCGCGAAACTTATTCAGAGTATTCATTCAACCTTCCTGGATTACTACAATAGCGTACAATGACATGCAAAAATCATTTTCGCATTAAAAAGTGATTTTGGCAATATTTTATTAGTATCAAAGCTAATTGTATTTGTTAAAGCTTATTGTTATATGTTGTTATTGTGTTCTTAAGGGTGTTTATCCATTGTTAAAATTTTGCAGTTTATAGTTTGTCAATTTGTTATAATTATTTAATTATGCCTCACAAGATTTGACTGATTATCTCAAAATCGCATGGTAATATTTCAATTTTTGTTTCATTACTTATTAAAAAGTTATTTTTTCAACAATTTATATATGTTATATATGTGTCCTTTTTCTTGACAAATAAAGAAATAGTTCCATTCACTGACACGGTTTATAAAAATAACATATTTTTAAGATATATAAATTAAAAACTTTTTAACGGATTTTAAACGCGATTTATTCATTATATTTTACCGTAATTTATAAATTACATTATTTTAATTTCTCATTGTATAATACTCGCGTAAAATCAAACGCAAGAAAATACAATATTTTTAAGATATGAAAAGAAAACAATATATAATTAAATACATAAACCCTTTCTCCACAACTGTACAGGATGCAATAGTTCAATCACATAACACGACATGGCCGGTTGCGCACGCTCATGCCGCATGTTGTTATTTACTCAATTATTATTTTTTTAATAAACACACATTCTTTAACAGAGTGAATTTATTTTTTAACTAGCTGCGCCCCGCGGTTTCACCCGCCTTTATATTATTCCAGTTGTCCAGCTACCTACTTACAAAATTTCATTACAATCGATTTTGTAGTTTTTGCGTGAAAGAGCAACAAACACACACACATCCTTACAAACTTTATCCCGATATTCCTCCGGACTTACGCGGGTGAAACCGCGGTGTGCAGCTAGTAAGTCAATAAAAGCCTGTTACAAACAGGTTAATAGACTATTAGGGACAAATGTCCGGCTTCGCCTGTTTATAAAAAAGAAAACAAAAGAATTATACGGATTTTCTAAAAAAGATGCGTTGCAAATTGCAATTCTATTGTTCACGTATTGATTAATGTTAAGTTATTTTCTTATCGATTGATTTAGTGACACATTTGTTATCCTGTTGACGTGACAACGTCTTAAATTAGGTTGCGGCTCGGAGTCACTCATGAAAAAGTGTAACGCCCGGTAACGTTACGATGAGTCACCGAACTATGATCGGTCCGCCGCGCGCGCAGCACTAGAGAATTAGGCGCATTGAATCGGCGCGTGCTTGTGTCTCTGTCTCTGTCTTTCTCGAGCGTTCTTGGCGTTGGAAAAAAAGACGTTGTCACGTAAAATCTTCGCCCGTAAAACCGACTTTACAGGCAAACATTTTTTTTAGTTTATTTATAAACTCTGTTCGTGTGTGAAACGATTATCGCGACACAGATTAAATATATTATTTGTTATCTGTGGTTGTAAACATATAGTCGCGCTTTACTTTTTCTGCCTTTCAATATGGCTGTCGATGGTGAAAGATTATACGATGTGAACTAATATGTAACTGCGTTTTAACTCTCTGCCCAACAAATTCTATATTAAAAGCTAAAACCAATATATATATAACTATTAATTAGTTTATGCACAAAAACGTATTTCATACCAATATTTAGTTTATGTTTTTGTTTGATTATTTATGTTTGTTGCAAAAGAGTGTAAATGCTGAATAATTTGTGAATTTCGCATCAAATGGTCCGTTTGGTGTGAAAATATAAAATATTAATTATAATATTTTTCGTATTAATTACAACACGCAATTACTCCAAACATATTTGAGTCTAATAACTGGATATAAATTCACATAAATATAGAATAGAATCATTATTATATATTAATGTGTCTATTAAATATACAACAAAGAGATTCTTTTCATTTATATGTATCGATTTAAATATCTTCATCAAATAAAAAACCTAATGATATAATGCTAAGAATTTCCTGGTTTGTTTGCGCTCACAACTGGTACTATACCGATTTCAAAATCTCTTTCACCGTTACCCCCTAATATTATAGGCTATAGGCACTACAAGCAAAACCGGAGTGGACCACTAGTATATATACACAAGTAACGTTTCTCGGTTGAGGCAAAACGAGAGGTATTAGTGCGCTCGGCTAAGTGGATAATGTTCATCAGCTTGATGCTTCCATGAATCTGATCTCACATTTCATACTAAATAGATACCTTTAATTTGCTTTCGGACTCGTTCATTCAATGAAAAATTAGTTAAAAGGCGACAAATATTGTTTCTTTATTGACCCGGTTGGGACAATTTCGTAACGTAGTATGGTGAGTGATGTTAGACATACTATATATAGAGTACTAGCTGCGCTCTACGGTTTCACCCGCGTAAGTCCGTATCCCGTGAGAACATCGGGATAAAAATTGCTTATGTGTTATTCCAGTTGTACCAAATTTCATTGCAATCGGTTCAGGAGTTTTTGCGTGAAAGAGCAACAAACACACACACATCCTTAGAAACTTTCGGATTTATAATATTAATAGGTATTTCAAATTTGTTTGGATTTGCTAAAGCTCTCGAAATCATAACAAATTCTTATCATGCAAACAATGTATATAATGTAGTCAATATTCCAAATACCTGCATCCAATTATATTTGAAACATAGAAAATATTAACGGTAAGCTACTTTCTACACAACACTCCCAGAAACAAACTCCAACAAACAATCCAAGTGCCAATTACACTGAACATATAACCAAAAACATACAATTCAATCTAGGACCAATTTCATTTTTTATTATTTGTGAAATCTTCTTTGGTTAAGAAGCTTATCTATACCAATATAATATAGCTGAAGGGTTTGTTTATTAGTTTGAACGCACTTATCTCAGGAACTACTGATTCGATTTGATAAATTATTTCAGTGTTAGATTTTTTATTGAGGAAAGCATCGAATATATGAGTCATAATTCATAAATCAACAACAGGACAATTGTAACTGGTCAGCCAATAAAGTTTAATTCTGTTCTGTACCTACTTATTATGTATATAGACAAAGGTAATTGGAAAAGAGTAGCTGCCGAATTACTTTCTTGATGAATCATGTTTGTAGAAGCGACCTTCCGGCAGTTTAAATTATATAATAATATCGTTTCAAAAAACTAAAAACAAGCTTCAATAATAGAATCAACTAAAGTGCCTTACTTGCCATTGTATATAATACCTATAAGTAAGGAAATTATTTAATCGTATCGATCCTAATCAGGATACTATGATAGACTCATGAAATTATTGTATTGTCACAGATCCTTGACAAGCGTACAAGGTATAAATAAAAATCTATCCGTTGAAATTGGATCAAAATCAGGTCTAAAGAGGTTGGTTACATACAATCATACCGCGTCACCCGTATGTTTATACGGGTGACGCTAATAAAAGTATGTTAAAAAACTATTTATAAAATGTTGTAAAAGTATAGATATAAAAATCAGTTTGAGTTTACAAGCCTTGTTATTGCAATTGCAAGAAACAGCTGTCTCTATAGAAAATTGATCGATACACACATATAAACGTTATTTTTTTGTCCGCAGATTAAATTGAATATAATCAAAATTACATAAACGGTTATAATATATAAATAGGTTTAGGTCCATAAATAAAGATAAGTAAAAATCAATGTGTAAAGCCCATTAGAAGGGCTTCGTTGTAATGCGATCACACAAATTCTTACAGACGATGTTACATATTCTTCGAATAGCTTATTCTTAGAACGATTTTCTATTTTATATAAGTAATAATTTATATTTCGACCGTCTCCTTTTCATTCCAAATTATTCAATAATGTCGTATTGGCACGAATATAAGTAAACATAGTTAACTCAATTTATACTAAATTGTTTTTCTTCCTTTTATACTGAGTATTCGAAAGTAAATTATTAAATCCGAGTAATTATAATCAGGATAAAAATACAAATTTATGACACTATTGTACAGTCACTGATCCTTAATATTTGTACAAAGTTTGAATTAATTCTGACCATTTAAAGTGGGTCAAATTCGGGTCTAAAGGAATCAGTTACATACAAAACATACAGATTATGCTAATAAAATGCTAGTCAAAAATGTTTCAAATAAAAATTCGAAACTGAAACAGTTTTTTTTATGTATTTATCATATTCATATTTAATATCAATTAATATTTGTTGACTATAAAAGTGTTTTTTTGTTATGTTTAAGCAAAATCATTTAAAAATATATATCATGCTACTTTTTACATTCAAAGTTGTAATGCATCACAGATCAAACTAAAATTTTCGTTTTTCTAGTGAGGTTAAAGTTCTTAAATTAAGTTTAGGTTTAACGTTCAAATATATAAATAACCAATTCGAGCTTTAAGTATATTAGCATAGAAATGAAATTTCATCGTGATGAATGAAATCATCGGACCCTTTATACAAATTTAGAAAACGTTAGAAAGACTAAACTCATGGACAAATACGAAATATCGCATCTTCTTCGATTGACCTTTTGTCCCTGGCGAATATTGTAGTCTATACTTTAGACTAAGTTTCTAAAAATCTAAAAAATATATCATTATTTATTTATACTACAATTTCGTATTGATTTCTTTGAATGTACAATTAATATTTTATAATGAAAATTGCTATTGTTCACTTATTAAAATAACAATTTACCGCTAACTTGTTCTATCTAGAAGCTACATACAACATCCAAACATCCAAATCACTTATACATAAAACCATATAAATTAACAACAAAAATCAATCACACCGTAAAACTTACCGTATTTTCTATCGAACGAACACAACACTACATTGCAATTGAATGTCGGAATTCAGGAATAACCAAATTTTGTCGACAATTTGGATCTCAACGTGGAAATGGCGCGAGATGTCAATACGTAATGAAACATTGAGGTCGGCTAACCATAATTCAATTATCTGCATTAGCAATTTTCTTCTAGTGATGCGCGCTCGTGACGTATAATCGATAGTTTTATGTGCCGTTTACGATGGGGGAAGCGTCTTGTTCAATGTAATTTAAAATGTATGCGCTATTATAAAGTTTAATTTAAGATCACTGTAAAAAACTCGGATAATAGCGAACCTTTCTTTGTTTTCCGTTTAAATATCAGATTTATTAAGATTTCGTCGTAAAAATCAATCAATTGAATAACTAAAAATCGGTTTCATATATACTTCATTTTGTCATTAAATTAAGAATGTTTATATAAAATTCATGAATAAAAATCGTTTGTAATAAATACTTTAAGCTAATTAGCTTTTTTAAAATATATAAATTAGTAGATGAAGATATACCAAAATACATATCGAGAAATATCTCGAACATCACTAGCAATAATATTAAGCTGCCCAAATCTCTAGAGGCCATTTTGTCGATATATTAGCGTATAAATGCATATGATTTATTATTATATGAATTTCGAGTGAAAAATTAAAATATTAATAAATTTCACCGTGAATATTAATGTAACTCATTATTAGTACCTACTCAAAAGAAAGAAGTAATGATTTAATTTTTAGTTTTATAGCATTGAAATGCTTTATAAATGAGAAATTTTGAAAGAATAGAAAAAACTTGATCACGAGGCGGGATGCGAACCTGCGTTTTGCCAAATCCCGCCTCGTGATCCAGTTTTATCTATTCTTTCAAAATTTCTCAAGAAGTAATGATGTTTTTTTATAGCCTTTAAATTGCATATTTTCGGAGGGAAAGTGAGTCTAGTATTACAAATATTAGCAACTAGACGCTTGTCCCGGATATCATGGTTCCTGTTTTATCCCAGGGGAGCATTTATTCGGGATAAAAAGTATCCTATCACCAAAGTCAGCTCTGTCTCTATACTAAATTTTTGTAGCTTCAGCATGATTAACGGACAAGCATCCAAACAAACGAACATTCAAATTTAACATTCATCATAATTAGCGTAGTTATTATAACAATAAGGAACAAATTTCGATAGATAGCTAATCATAGGCTGACTAAATTTTTCGTCATTAAGCATATGCTTTAGCACGGATGACGTAAGATCATTTTCTATAACGCCAATATATAATGCTATTCAAACTCCTTTGAAAAAACCCGCGAAAGTTCTCCAACTTTCGCGGGTTTTTTTCTTTCTTTAATCTATGTAGGTGCCTACTTGGAAATAAATTTCGAATCTAACTGAAGCAATGTGGGTGATGCGTGCACACACAGTACAGGCTGTTAAACGTTCTAAAAGTCTACAGACTATATTATTATTTATACTAGTAGTATAAAACTTGTTTTTATTTTTGTTTCTGTGTTTGAACCTGCTTATGTCAGGAACTATTCGACGGAATTAAAAAATATTTCACCGTTGTATGCGAACCCTTAAAAATTAGTGTGAGTGAGTACTTGAGTGGCTATAAATATAAGTAGGTACCACGGGTGAATCCGGGGCGGACCGCTAGTCTATAATATAACTAGTTTGAAATATCAAATCGTACATAATAATTGCGAATTAAATTTTGTCCTAAGCAGCTTATCATTCACAATAGTACGCGGGAATTATATAAAATGTCCCTATTTATAACTCGTTCCGTAACACATACATCAGCACTCAATAGTTAAAAGTAGCGTATATGTTGACGCCCTTTGACGTCGTACAGAATGGATATAGATCAATCCAAAGGAAAGAGAAGCTGGGGAATTGCGTGCCTGGTTAAAATAAAAAATAAAAAATTTCCAAAGATACACTTTAATGGATTATGCGGAGGTAGACCGTTTTCATAAAATCGTGACGATATTTGATTCGATGCATGTACGAGTTGGAATTATCTTCGAAAACTATAAGTACTTATATAGATATGAATATCAATAGTTAAATGTTAAATTAAAAAAAAAAACCATTCGGCGTATGTTGTCCGTTATAGGTTTTGTAACAGTGATTCATAGCGTAATAGTTTTCCTTCAAATGACGATAATACATTTCTAAACAATTAGAAATTAAAAACTTTTTTAACGGATTTTAAACGCGATTTATTCATTATATTATTACCCCGACGTTTCGAACACTTTACAGCGAGCGTGGTCACGGGGAGACTCTAGTTAAAAAAGTTTTTAATTTCTAAATGTATAATACTCGCGTAAAACCAAACACAAGAAAATACTACATTTCTAAACAAATCAAAGAAATATGCGTATAATTACACTTCTGTTACTAATTTTCTCACAGAATCAATTGAGACGATATAATGTGACAATGCTATTTTACAATTACTTCAATTTCAACTTTAAGTACATTCTGTTAAATTACATAAAAAATTGCAACTTATCATTTAATCGTCAATGAAAAAAACTCTTTTTTTTTTTGCTGATACGATATTTTTTTGAAAAAAACTCTTTTTTTTGCTGATACGATATCTTTGTCGTGCATTGTTAACGTTACGACGTTATGTAAACCGGGAGCAAAGGAAGTTCAATTCGTTAAAGTGGACAGTTCCCTTGAGTTTTTTGAAAGTAATTGAATTTTATACAACTGGCCCAGCCCACGAGGGACGGCAGGAAATCATTTTTCATATTTTATTAATTATGACTAACCGTTCCGCCAGGCTACGATTGATGTTTTTAATACGCATTTATTTGCTTATCCTGTGTGTTTGTATGTAACCGACATTAAGACTCAATTTTGACCCACTTTAAACACACAAATTTAATTAAAATCATGTTAGTGATCGGTTACTTATTATTCTGTGGATCGGTGAAAAAATCATAATTTCAGGCGACAATTTAGTGGATTCTGTAATTAAAGATTTTGTGTTTTGTTTTTACTATATTTATCATCGGTTTTTAAGTTTACATTATGTACCTATCTATTTTTAAAATATCTGCTTAATTTTATTTTTAAAATGAAATTTATCGTGTACCTATTTAAAAACGGTTTTATAAAAGACGAAGACTCTATTACCTTATAAACTATATGTTCTACATAGTGAAATAAAAAATCACCACTATTAAAAAAAAAGTGTAGTTAATTTTTGACTGACAAAAATCACCAATATGTATAGCATATTTAACATATAGTTGTAATTATGACATTAAACCTCTTTGATGTACTATATGGTGATATAGTCAATCCTTATTTGTTTAAAAATTCTCTTCAGATATAGATAGAACCATACACGATTCGGTTTAATTATACCGGTTTCGGATATTCAACAGACAGACGCAAAAATACGTAAGTAATTAACATTAACACATTTTAACGCAATGAGTAATTAAAATTAAACCTACAACACCCCTCCGAGCCCAAGTGTCAGGGATAAAAAAATGAATTAATTCCACTGGGTGTGTTTACGCTATCTACTATTTGACTTTGTTGTTTAATTCGTTAATTAAACAGCAAATTTAAATGGTTTTTAATCTAGATATTTCTCGTAATTGACAAACGATTTCCATTGGGCATTGATCGGTATTTAATCGATACGCTTGTTAGAAATTACATACAAAGAAAATAATCCTTAATTAATATTATATCTTACATTATAAATGCGAAAGTTAGTAAGAATGTGTGGGTGTTTGATGCTCTTTCACGCAAAAACTACTGAACCGATTGCAATGAAATTTGGTACGTAGACAGTTGGACAACTGGAATAACATATAGGCGACTTTTTATCCCGATATTCCTACGGGATACGGACTTACGCGGGTGCAACCGCGGGACGCAGCTAGTAGTTTTTATAATTTTACATTTAATACAATTGTTTGATTTTCTCCTTACTCTGTTTCTGTTTTGGTGCCAAGTGAAGGAATGTTTATATCTATGTCTATGTCTATATTGAGGTAGAATGTTGGACTAAATACGATGAGTTTAATTTCAGAGAAGTTTGTAAACGTATTTCAATTGTGATCTCTTGAAGAACCAATTTTGCTTGATACACTGAACGTTTAGTACTAGCTTTAGCATTTGGATTGTTTTTTTTTTATATAGCTAACCAGGCAAACGAGCAGGCGGAAAATCATCATTCAATCATTTCATCTGATGGAAAATGATTGCACCCGCGATGCCAGGGGCACCGCGAGTGTGTTGCCGGCCTTTCAAGAATATGTAAGCCCTTTTTTTGAATGTTTCCTTGTCGAAATCGTTGGGAAACACCGAAGTGGTAGGTCATTCCACAAGGTTGTTGTTCTCAGCAAAAAATTACGAGAAAAGCGCACTGTAGTAGACCGCAAAGCAACCAGATGGTGAGGATGATACTTTAATTTGTGGCGAGAGGTGCGGTTGTGGAAATCGGCAGCGGGAATAACGTCAAAAAGTTCCTCAGAACAGTCCCCATCATATAATCGGTAATATACACAGAGAGAGGCAACGTCTCACCGTAGTGCAAGCGGATCAAGTGAATCGGCAATCACGGGGTCGTCAATGATACGAACTGCTCGACGCTGAACGCGGTCTAATGGAAGAAGCTGGTATTGGGGTGCTCCGGCCCAGAGGTGAGAACAGTACTCCATATAAGAATTAAGAATGGATTAGAGAACCTATTTGCATATAATCACAATCTCCGTCCACTATTTTAGTAAGCTCCATTCAGAGTGACCATTTTTCTTAGACTTAATATTTAAACTTAATTTTTCCACGCAACCAAAATAGGTATTCTAAGAAAAGCATTCCCATAAATTCGACAATAAAATCATCGTAATTTTTTCTCTTGCAATGAAAATAAATCGTCTTCAAATGATAACTCATTATATAAATTCAGAAGTCATACACAACGGATATTCTGTGAGTTACGATTTTAGAAGCGTCGTAAATTTTTACGGACACTAAAATCATTTAACGTCACTCGGAAATATCAACTACACGGGCTACAATATAGTCGTTTTAAATTCACCGAAATGTGATTTTGAACTTTACTCACCATGATGTAAGACAAAATACATAAAAATTCCAAACAATCACTTCATAGGGAAATGGGATAATTTGGCTTTCTGTTACGGTAGTATTTTTAGAATAAAAAAACAGAATTTATTATGAAAAGTAAGTAGGTAACGAATATTTCTATAAAATATGCTATTAACTTAACCAGCAACGCTTTTCTGCCTTACTCTTACCCTTTAGTATGCAAAATAATTGTCCGAATCTCAGACCTACCCGATATGCACAACAAATTCATTTCAACTCTTTCAGAGGAGTTTACAAGCAAACACCGCAAGCAACGACATTTTTGTATATTGAAAGTAATGTATTTGAGCTTTTGTTTGTTTTTTAAAATCGTAGAAACTTTTTAATATTCCGATTATTATCCGATATTAGACTGAGCGTGTGAACCCAGGAAAAATATTAAAAGTGCTCCACTAAGAAGGCACTATGATAATGGTTGCATTTTTAACTTGCACGTGTGAAGATTCCCTATATTCGCATATCCGCAACTAACTTGCTATTATTAATCACATCGCCTACCCGTGGAAGCTATATAAAATTACTAGATGCGCCCCGCGGTTTCACCCGCGTAAGTCCCTATCCCGTAGGAATAGCGGGATAAAAAGTTGCCTATATGTTATTCCAGTTATCCAGCTCTCTACGTACCAAATTTCATTGCAAATGGTTCTGTAGTTTTTGCGTGAAAGAGCAACAAATACACACACATCCTTACAAACTTTCGCATTTATGATATTAGTTAGTAGGAAGTAGGATATTAATGTAATTATTGACAATATAAATAATATTATCTTTACACGACTGCGCTAAAAATTTCTTTGGCCCGTCCTACAGCCCAAACCTTTGGACGGATTTTGACTTACATGTTCTGTCATTGTTTTCGTAGGTAATAGGTACACATCTATATAAATTAGCAAAATGCGTCCGCCAAAAAATATAAAAAACGGTTTGATTTTTTTCTTCTTACATAGATCTGGATTTCAAATGAATGATCGTTGAAAAACAATGCAATATTTTTATATCACTATCAACCAATTGGCTTTTTGCTTTCGTAATACCTAAAAAATATCGTTTTTTTGTATCAATCTCCTAACTATCTAGCATATTCGTGAATTATTTACGCGGACATCATAATCTCATTACACGATCCTCTTTATCTAAGATAATTCAGCCATATTGGGTTAAGACGGAAAACTCTGAGAGTGTTTTCCAAAATCTGTCCATACCAAAATACTACAGTATTTCTTAAATTGGAGACTGATAATTTTTGCTTTAAATATTTATACTTAAGGTTGAATATATGGTAAATATAAATCAATAATTCTAGTAGTTTCTTCATTTCTTACCATTCTATAATGTAGCTTAAGATATTTCTAATTTATTAGAGGGATGTGCTTACTGTTTCCATAGATTAAGTCAGTAGTAAACGATTCCACGTTTATTTTGTATAATAGGAAATTGTTTGAATATATAAGCTCATATGCCCTGTAAAAAACTGCTTCAAATGAGAAAATATCTTACCTGGGTCTTCTAGAAGGCACAAGAAATTTCAAAGGACCAGCGGACTTTCTCCTTTTCCTCTCTCCAGGCACCATCAAGTAATCATCACAATCGGTCTCAGAAGCTGGGCTGTCGAGGCTCAAGGAGGCGGGAGCCGACATACGCCTGTGGGGTATCGCTTTGGGCGGTTCTATCACATCCCTTATGACGTCACAGTACTTGCATGCCGCCGCCGCTATATACGCCTTCGTTAACGCATACGCATAGTTCTCTAAGAAACACTTGTGACACCCCGGCTCATACGCCTCTTGGTCACTGGACTCTTCACTCGGATCCTGTTTCTTCAACTGCAACTTCTTCTCCATAACACCTTTGTTATTTTCTAATATTTTCCGCTTGTCCTCTCTACACCTTTTCTCTTCCTCTTCCAGTTTCTTCCTTCTTATCTCCTCCAAACATTCATCTTGGTCGTTGTAGTATTCGATACATCGACGCTCATTTTTGGACGGCTTAGTCGGACTCTTTTTCCTAACCTTTTTATTGCTTGTAATGTTAACATTAAGGGGTTCTATTCTCAACGATTTCATTTGTTTAATTATATGTTCCTCTACATATGGGTAAGACGACACATCCTCTATGGAATTGGCAGTGTTCTGATCGTTAACAGTTTTGGCACACATATCGTTGTCTTTGTTTCTAATAGTTATTTTATCGTGTTTATCCAACTCTTTGATCTCGCGATCTCCGTTGATTTTATGACCGTTTTTTTCTGAGCACTTAACGGACGTTGAATCGTCGTCAAGACATGTTTCGTAACCGTCTATTTCATGGTCAATGTACAGCAGCGAATTGTTTTCTTCCTGGACGGAAATTCGTGTGGTCGTGTCATAAAAACTCGTAGTTTCATCCGTGGGTGAATTTAAACATTCTTTCCAGCTTTCATCATTCGTTATTTTTTCTTTATTGCCATCGCATTCTTTCCAGTACTTTTCATAGCTGATTCTTTCTAAGCCAGTTGGTGTAACCGCAAACACCATTTCGTCGGACGTAGATATATCTTTGCTGTATTGCTTCGATAGAGTTTTATCACCGTTCAATTCTCTTCTATCAGCAGACTTACTACGAATATTTAATTCCCTTGGACCAATGCGTACATCGTCTTCGGTTATTGTCATATCATCATCTTGATCGTCTAAAGAGTCATCAGATTTTGATAGTTTCAATGCAACGATCCCATTAACCTTTTCTTTGTTTTCCTTGTTATCTATATTAAGTATGATTTTATCATCTTCAAGGGATTTATCTTTCTTGTGTGAGTCATCTGTGCTTATATCTGCTAACGCCGATAACTCATCATCTTTGATTGATGGTTCTTCTGGTTCTAAGCATATTTGGACCACTTCGAGCCCCTCACCATATTCTTGCAAACATTCATGAAACGAATCCATTCCCGTGTGATCATCCGATGCCAAGGAATTAATGCACTCCTGTTGAATAAAAGACGTACACTATTAATGAAAATGTAGCTTATTTTATTACTTATTACATATTTAATATCAGAGGGAATAAAGATAATCGTTCGTTATTATTGTAAATATGAAACTAATATTTATAGAGAATAATCTAAGTGCCATTAAATAAGGTTTAGATTAATAAATAAAACAAACATTCTATTTTTGTAAACATTTATTGCAACACATATCAAGCCAACATTTAACACATTTTTAATTAATTCACAACAGTCTACTTTGGAATGTTATTAATCACATTTATTATTATAACATTATTTCATTATAAATATACCTTACTTCATTCATTGACGATTTAATTTGACATATTTTACGTCTTAACTTCCTTATAAATCTCCGATTGGGATTATTATTTCAATAAGTTCAGAAGAACAATGTTTAGTATCTTATCTTATTAAGCCAGAGGATGTGGTGCTTGACCATTCTACGGGAATACTACTGAGTTGAGAAATAATTGTAATGCATCAAAAGTGCATTCCATTATTCACGAACTTTTATATTAAATTGAGACTACTTAGAGTTTTGTGATGGATATATTTTTTTATCACGTTACTCTGGTACAAAACATTACTTTAGACAAATAAAATACTTATATACCTATAATTCTAAATTTTTATAAAAAAATCGTAATATTATAATAATTGATTTTATCAAATTAGCAATAATATGACTAGCAAAAAAATTTTTCAAAAATTAGTATTACGCCTGTATCAATTCACAAGTCTTTATTAACAATTTTACAAACGCCTGCGAAAATAATTTAGGCAATATATATTGCTCGCATAAAAGGCATTTTTTTATTTACAAAAGGATTACTTTTTTTCAAAAATATTAAGTAGAAGGGTATTAAAAAAGAAAATTTAAGTTTATTATGTTTCTAATGGATAAACTTAAAAATATGAGTTTTTAGCAATGTAGAATAAATAGGGGGAAATAGGGGTACGAGAACAGAAGAGCGTGCAAAAAATTAATTAATTTATCAATTTATCTGCACATTATCACACCAACGCTGCTCGAAACGGTAAAGCAAAACATCGTTAGGAAACCGGAATGTACAAGAATTAAAACTTCTACGACACGTGCCAAGAGTCTGCTAACCCGCAAATGGCCAACGTGACGCATGGGTAAAACGCCTCCGAAAATATTTCAAACAAAATGGCCGATATAATATATCTGTATAAATAAAGTGTCGTGTGAGTTTTACCATTTACAACTCAAGATTCTTGGTTGTTGTAATTATCGTCACTTGGATTGAAATACTAATTTCTAAAAGTTCTGAAAATCTCAGAAATATACGTCTATCCTCAATATTTCGAATATTTTCTATTAGATACATTATACATAAATAGTTATTTAAATGTACCTCTTTTTTTAAATATATTCCTATTTATAATCATGTACCAATGTTAGCAACATTTTAAAAAGGGTTTTATCACTTGGAAATATTTAAATTTCACTTTATTAAATAATTTTAATCCAAATGTCAAAAATTAAATTTCTATGATACTTTTATAATTATGATATGTTTTTTACTTCCTGTAATTTATTGTTATGTGTATAACAAGTCATCCGTAAGCAAAACATATAACCTATTAGATTCACTTGTAGCCTTTGAATTTTAGTCCATTATGTCATAATGTTATGATATATACACTCTATATTCTACACAATAATTCACAACAGCAAGATGAAGGAAAGTGAATGCCCGTTTCCCATTGTGGGGTATGGGGCAAATGCATCAGTTGCACTGATCGATTTTCTTAATAACTATTCTGTATCCTGCCAGGCCGAGATATTTCTTTTTTGTTATGCCCCATCGGGAATTAAGCCCAGGCCCCACGGTTCTATGCTCATGCATTAACCACCGAACCAAGGAGGGGATATAATGTAACTATATTAGCTATATTTCAATATTCAATGCGGCTCAATTGTGGCCACCATATAATTTACAAATAAAAAATATATACAATTAACAATTTTATTTAACAATATTATTATATAAATTAACAAATCAATAACATATCAAATTTATTATATATTTTTGAACGATTTGAAAAGTTCTTATATCACCAACAATTGACTAAATCACATTGAAATCTACCCAACTATACATTTAATATAAGCAGAGATATTAGAGAAGAATTGAGAAAGTTTAATCTAAGAATACGACGATACGATATTTGTATCAACCTACTCTTAACATTGAGATAAAAGACGAACAATCCTATTATTAAAGTTACGTACATGTTTTTTTAATACAGTTCTATTCTACAAAAAAAAAGCTCACCGACGTTCTGACAACTGCGTAAAGGGTTGCCACATTGCTAAAATGGGACCAAATGACAGTTATCCATCAAACAAAAGGAATCATGTCAATCGACAGGTGTCACTCCAAATTCTAAAATCACGTCAATCGGCTTAAAACACACGGACTTATCGAGTAACAAGACCAAAAAAAATCTGATAGAATCCTACGTTTTTTGTAACATCAGTTGAGAATCAGATGCCTAAAATAAAAATACAATTCCAAGTTACATTTCAAATCCATAGCATTAACCTAATTCAAGTCAAAGCATCAATTCACTCTGAATATATTTGACCCTCAGATTATAAAACAAATGGTTATTCCTTTTTGAATCTGTAGGCCAAAAGAGAATAGCATTAGTATAGATACGAAAGCTTGAAAACCTATGACAATAACATGTCGCCATTTCTAAAATATTTTTAAATTTGAGAAGTATAAATTGAGAAGCATAATTATTTGGAATTAAAGATATTCATTCCATTTGCATTGTTACGTGTGATTGCAATAGCCCAGGGTAATGTAATTAGAATAAACATAAATTAAAAGCGTTTAAGAGTAGCTCAAATTTTAACAAACTATGTGGGTCTTATTAGTTGCAAAGTAATAGTTTATGCTCTCGAACAAAAGATAGACCATGTTCGTATTGAATGGCGTTCAGATATTTTGCGTTCTTATTATAAGTACTAACATAAAGTATACAGTAATTTAAAGTTATGACAGCGATAGATAATACAGAACATATAAGATAGAAAGAGATAAAGAAGCGACTAAATCCAACTGCAACAATGGCCTTAGAGTAAACTCGACAATTTGTGCGAGCTAATGCTATATCTACCTCATTTTATTTCAAAGAGCATAGTTTTCGTAGCGATTTAGATCAAATATTTTTCGAAATTCCAAGTATTCATACAATTTAATTCACGATTGCAATTTCCGTGGGTAGTTGGAAGGTTCGATGACCTGTTGACAGTGCAGTTGGAGCGCCATTATGTCCTGATGTAGCGACATTATGAGTCGAAACACCTTTGATAAGTATTCCAGACGCTGAAAGCAATAAAAGTCATATTATTTAAATAATACTGAAATACTGAAAATACACACATTTTTTGTTAAGATTGTAACAGTTACACTTATGTTTTTGACTGCAATAGAAAATGGCAACACATAAATATACTCTGTGGAGGTTATATAGTTCAAAGCACTTCTAAAAATTGGATTTCTAGTAAAATTTCTTAAAAAATTAATTTCTAAAAATCTATACAGCCTAGTAGTCGAATTAGTTATGTGTGTATTTCCAGTAAATTATGTGTAAGAAAGCAAATTCAAAGCTCTTTAAATTATTTGTAGAGAAGAAATTACTTTGCTTAATAGAATTCCTGAGAGCATGCAAAAATTGTACACTAAAGGGAAATTTAAGTACTATTAACAAACAAGGTTTTCAATCTTAGAGCGGTAATTTTATTGCAGTGTTACCAGATTTTTACGTCTTATATATATACATATTTTTTAATTTTTTTTTATTTTGGTTAAGATAAACTCAATAATGAAGGAAATTATTTATATTTTATCAAACTAAATACTGCTTCATTTACTATTTTAATAGACTTAAGTCTATTGTAACATGACAAGTTAATGGCAATACACAAATGAGATCACAGCAGAAACTGAAGGATTGCATATGACACTATTAAGTAAACTGCTGTATTTTAATAAGTATGTTTAAAAGTAACTCAAACAATAACGTATTCAACCCTGGCAACACTGTTAATTCCCTTTATTGTACAAACTATTTCATTGAAACTCATGAAGAATAAAAATGCATGCACTTTAATAAATACTGCTCTAAGCGTTAAAAAGCTTATAAATAATGTAACTTACTTTTCCCTCAGTGTACAATTTTTCACTAAATCACTTTTTTTAAGTTAAAATTCCATTGCTACAAGTGTAGTGTATTTCATATTTATTTTATAACAAAGAAGCAATGTATTAAAACCGTATTGTAGAATATTTAATTGTGACATTCGAACGCAGATCATTGTGAAATATAGTTGTCTCGTTCTAGCACAATTGTATTCTCTATCGAAATATGTGTACTAAAATTATTGTAAGACATACGATCACAAGACACTTTATACTCATCGTATTAAATATTTGAAACAGACACAAAATAACCATATGATCTACAGAGAATTGCGTATTTTTTTTTATTTTTTTATCTAAAGAGGTTAATTAAAAATAGGTTAATATGAGAATTTACCTGGCTGTTTTGGAAGCTGGGACCGTTGGCTCGCTCGCCGCCAATCACTGTACTGCAGGGAAGAGGTTTCGATACACCTATCGTGACGATGCCTGAAAGTAAAATAAATAATTAATCTGTACTAATATTATAAAACTGAAGAGTTTATTTGTTTGGTTGAACGAACTTGTGCCACAACAAAATCTGAATTGGTCAAGCCGTTTTCGAGTTTTACGCTATGCAATATTTGGCTATTAATTTTTATTTATATAGATAGTAATATGTATGAATGTATTTGTATAACTATAATTTAATTAATATAATAAAAAAATAATAATTTGAACATATTATACCCATACCCATATCATTTTTCTTACCCTTCCCAGTCCTTTCCTTTATTCCTCTCGTCAATCCTTTCTTGATCCCTCTCCAATTTCAAGTCGGCAATCTATATGTAGAGGCGTAAGGTCTGCAATAGACCCTATGCCTCTCCGAATGTTCACGGGCGATGGTAGCGCTTACCATCAGGCGACCCAGCAGCTCCATTGCCGAGGATTAAAAAAAAATTAAAAGAAAACTATGACCAAAATGTCTTACCTATGTAAAAAATAGAGCTATCTACAAAAACAACACGTCAATCACGACAGTAACTATAAATGTACCTGATGTTTAATTGTCGTATAAAAACATATCTGTATTACTTTAAATCTTAACAAACATTGACATGATAAGATAACAGATCACTATAGAGTAACTGCAAACTATTTTGTTGTATTCACTTTTCTGTGATTGTATGAACGTATATATTTTTTTTGTTAATATTGTATTTTAGTCTCTGATTTAAGTAAATCAGATTAATAAGATCAACATGAAACTATTGTATTATCAGCGATGGTAAGTGTACAAAATTTGAATTTAATCTGTTTGTTTGATGTGGACCAGAATGTTAAGGAGTCGGTTTAACATACATATATACAAACACACAGTTGAAGCTAAAAAACACTTTTGATTATCACCACGATAACAACCACATCCAAATCACCTCTCGAACCACTCTGTTATACCACCCTTATTGCATTCAACTTCAGGTGCACTTTTAATCGGCACCACTGCAGCAACCACAACAAAACCACCTCTCCAACTATGCTGCAATAACACCCCTACTGTCCTTACCTCTAGATGCAATTTTGATTGCCGCCACTGAATCAAGTAAATCACCACTCCAAACGCACTGCAATATCATCCCTACTGTCCTCACCTCTAGATGCAATTTTGATTGCCGCCACTGAATCAACCAAATCACCACTCCAAACGCACTGCAATATCATCCCTACTGTCCTTACCTCTAGATGCAATTTTGATTGCCGCCACTGAATCAACCAAATCACCACTCCAAGCGCACTGCAATATCACCCTTATTACATTCACCTCTAGGTACAATTTTCATTGCCGCCACGGAAGCTACCTCGTCCAAATCACAACTCCAAGCGCACGGCAATATCACCCTTACCCCACTCACCTCTAGGCGCACTCTTGATGGCGGCGACGGCGACGGCGAGGGGCGCGCGCGCCACGTCCCGCCCGTTGACGGCGACGAGCCGGTCGCCGGGCGCCAGGCGGCCGTCGCGCGCCGCCGCGCCGCCGCGCACCACTGAGCGCACCACAATCACGGAACTGCTCGGGTCGGAGGGGTCCTGGGGAGATTTGTTTGATTGTTCACCCATTTATTCATTAGTTTTTAATGTTTCTTTAGATCGTGATATTACTGTTCGTAAGATTTTCTCTGTGTTGAATGCGTGCGAACGGATTAAAGCTAGTATATAAATAAAACTTTTCTACGAAAAGGGTATTTGACGTTACCAGGGAGGTGGGTACCACTCCAGATTCTTAAATGGGACCAAATGCTTTAGTTTCCGAAAAAGAAAGGGGTTTTCAATTCGAGTGTATTTATTTGTGCTCTTGTTAATCTTTTCGGGTTTTGTCGACTATTTTTGTGGTTGGCAGGAAATTGTACTTTGATCCCAATTTAAAATCTAGAATGATTCCTCCCTGTCCAGTAGTAGGTGACCGTTCGTGGAAAAAATCGGATCATACTGGATCATTCCATGGGATTAAGATGTTTACTACGGTAAAAAGTCTCTCACAGCAAGCCAATATCTTCAGCTACAAAAAACGTTACCTCTACTTAGTTTACCTCTACAAGCTGCTTGATCTATTCAAGATACATATATCAAAATAACTCGCGAGATTGTCACCTATCGACAAAATATTGTGATCTGTAAACATGTGCTAAAAGCAGTGGTGGCTCAGTGGTGAGGACCTCGGACTTCAAAATCGATAAGCCGGGGTTCGAGACTGGGCGAGCGCGCAGGAAATAAATTGATTTTTCAATTTATCTGCGCATGTAGATAACATCACCACTGCTTTAACGGTGAAGGAAAACATCGTGAGGAAACCGGCATGTCCAAGAATTGAAAGTTCGACGGCATGTGACATCTGCCAACCCGCACTTGGCCAGCGTGGTGGATTATGGCCAGAACCCTCATAGGAGGCCTGTGTCCCAGAAGTGGGACCATATATGGGCTGATGATGAAACATGTGCTTGCAATTTAGCGCACTATTATTAAAAAAAGCCCTTAAAATAATCTATTCCTCTCACCAAGTAATCCAATATGGAGAAGCCAAGCCCTCTGTCCTCCTTTAGAAGCTGAATATATTCCACATGGTCGCTCCACATCGCGAGCCAGCTCAGCGGCTCTAAGGATCTCGATCTATTCCTCTCGAGGTCATCTGAACAGAATTCTGGAAAGAAATTGTGGTGTTTTTAGGATTTTGTTGTCTACCAAAAGTATCAATATTAAATTGATTTTTACTGTGAACTATATACAAATTGAGCGTATAATATTGCTTCGAAAATTTCGACCATGAAGGTTTCGTAGACCGTAAAAAATGGATGATGCTAGAAATTATCAGTTACTTGAGTGTTTGTTTCTACCAACGCTCACAGACAAAAAAGAGAAAATACTAATGTTGCGGCAGACAAGAAAAACATACGATGTTCTTTATATAACTTCATGATATTTCTACTGTATCGATTAGTATGTTGAGAGGAAATTGATCCGATAGGAAAAATCACAACCACTCTTACTTTGTGTTCTTCCCACGTTGAACCCAATAAATTTTGGATAAACGACTAGTGTGTTACAATTTCATTATAACTTAATAGCTGTGCCCCTTGCTTTCACCCGCGTAATAAAAAGCCTTGCCTCTATGTTATTCCAGTTGTCCAGCTGTCTACACATACCAAATTTCATTGCAATGGGTTCAGTAGTCTTTGCGTGAAAGAGCAACAAACACACACACATCCTGACAAACTTTCGCATTTATAATATTAGTAGGAAGTATCGACTAGCTCGCAGCTTCGCACGCGTTTAATTGGGTGCAGTTTAATAGATGTTATTATACATATAAACCTTCCACTTGAATCACTCTTTTAAAAAAAGCACATAAAAATCTGTTGCATAGTTTTAAAGATTTAAGCATACATATGGACAGACAGCGAAAGCGATTTTGTTTTATACCATGTCAATTAATTAGCGATAACATACCATCATGTTCATGGCCAGCAGACAGCACGGTGGCCGCGCTGCACAGAGAAGCGACGGAACTTTCCGATTTCGCTTTGATCAGTCTTTGTGGCGGAGCCAGCAAGTCTTGCAGACTACCTCCCAGTATACCGCTCTGGAATTATTTATCAGAAAATTGAATTACATTAAAAACAATAAATCTATATGAAATGAATAAAATATGACTATTTAAGAGTTTTGATTGTTGTGTCGCAGAAAATAAATTGGAAACATTTTAACTTTTAGTTAGTACAGAATTCAAATGCTTTATAAATGAGAAATTTGTATAGAACAGAAAAACGTCTCTATTATTGAAAAACAGATGGTCAGGGAAGTCAAGGCATTAAACCCTTTTTCAATACACTTTTTTTATGACTAAAAGTACTTTTGTTACAAAAGCCCTCATGTCCTGGATATATCATATATTGCAAGTCGAGCTCGGTACTGAAAAAAGAAACGTATCAACCTCTATGAAGCATTAGTATAACGCCCAAGCATCAATGTATGCGGTGTGTGTGCTGGTCAGCGTGACGCCAAAACCAGCTTTAATACCACGTATGTAGGTCGGAATTCGTGTAAAACCCACCCTCGCCAGGCTAGGCTCGATCCCGTTGGCGGGCTCGCTGCGCTTCCGCACCACGACCAGGACCACGGGCGAGGCGACGGCGCGCAGCCGCGTCACCACCTCCACGTGATGCGCGCCTAGTACCCGCCACCCGTTCACCTTGGGCGTTTTATATTGAAATTAATGAAAAATTTATTTGTACACCATAAATTAAACAATTTCAAGGGACAAGAAGGTAACTTAAAATCTACTCAGCGCCAACAGGGTTATGGGTCAACTGACTAATGGCATATAAAGCCGAGCCTGGACCATTTCACAGCCATAACACACAACAGTACCCAGTAGTATTTATCAGATATTGTTTGTTTATTCTTATCTTCTTAAATTACTGTGTTTCTGTTTATGTTTATGTTTTTCTTACTTCTTTTTTTATTATTTAAAATGTAAAGAGGGGCGACCTTATCGCTATAAGTGATCTCTCCCAGACAACCCGGAAGAGAAGATAAAAATGAAGGTGGTGGTGAAGTACAATAATTGATTGAGATAGAACTTACAAAAAACAGTTAGTTTGAGTTCGTCTTTAAGTATGAGTTTGTATTACAATTTACCTCCAACAACTCGTCTCCCACGCGGTAGATCCCCAACTTGGCCACAGGCCCATTAGGAGCTATAGCTCTTATATAGTGCCTCGCTTGAACTTCCTTCCCGCCAACTACCCTCACTGTTCCTTCCAATGAAATACCTAGACCACTGTCCTTCTCCTTTATTATTGAACCCACCTGAAAGAAAAATTATTAAGTATTTATTAACTTAGATCTTGAATCATGGGAAGCGATTAATTTTATAATTATTTTTCTTATTATATCATGATCTCCTGGTACAAACAAGACGAAACCTTATATTGTTCATTATGAAAAAAATACTTCCTCCCTTTTAAGACTTGGGAGAGTTACGAAAAATATATAAACATTCCAATAATCAATTTTATAAAATTATAATTTTGTTATTTTTCAAGTAAACAAGCATTGACTATATAAAAAAATAAATTCTCCCATTCACTATTTTACAGAGTATACTTATGGAAATAATTTAATCCCTGCGATCCTAATGATGATAATAACTTACTAAACTCATATGATTATATTATCACCGATCCTTGACACATGTCCTGAATTACATTATTAGGATATTTTTCCCAATTACCTGAATTAATCCAACTTACAATAATGTCATATTGGTACTGGTGTCCCGGCCAGTCCGGCTCGCTCTGCAGCGCATCCCGCCACTTGTCCTGTATACGCCTCGCGTCCCGCTCGCACGCGTCGTCCCTCCCTATCACTATCTCAGCCTCCTCCGAGGGGGAGGTGGGGGAGGGCAAGTGCGGTTGGACTTCTGATTCCGGCTCCACTTCTATCACCGTTGATTCGTCGTACTGGGAAACAATATAGAATAATATAGAATTTGTTTGACTGTGCTATTGAGTGATCAATTATTCATTTATCATCATCATCAGCCCATACTTCCCCCTGCAGACCTCCTATGAGCCATGATCCACCACTGCATTATGGGTATATTAATGGATCAACTAGCTATAAATTTAGAAATTTTGAAAGAATAGAAAAAATTTGATCACGAGGCAGGATTCGAACCTGCGTATCTTGCCTAACCGTAG